>NW_026728895.1:357500-375000 GCF_030272615.1 Cryptomeria japonica | reverse complement strand
TGAAGTGTGCTCCAAGGTGCGGCGTGCACGAAGTCGGAGCCCGGTTTGCCCCGGGTGTGCACCTCGGGTGCGCACCTCGCGTGCACCTTCGCTGCGGTGGGCACCTTGGCTGGGTTGCGCGCCTTGGTGGGCACCATGCAGTGCACGAAGTCGGAGCCCGGATTGCCCCGGGCGCGCACCTCCGCCAGGGTGGGCACCTTGGTGCGCACAACTTGCCTGGGCTGCGCACCAGGAAGGGCTCAAGATGGCACCCGCGTTCCGTTTTTTTCACTATCTTTCAGAACGGAAATTTTAAAATCTCGTTTTTTTTTGCCTTTTCTGGAAATTAGTGAAGGCAGCGCATCAAAGGTGCGCAACGCTGGTGCGAACCTGGGAGCGCTCCGATGTGTGCTCCAAGGTGCGGCGTGCACGAAGTCGGACCCCGGTTTGCCCCGGGTGCGCACCTCGCGTGCACCTTGGTGCGCACACCTTGGCTGGGTTGCGCGCCCTGGTGGGCACCATGGTGCGCACCAAGGAGCGCTCCGAAGTGTGCTCCAAGGTGCGGCGTGCACGAAGTCGGAGCCCGGTTTGCCCCGGGTGCGCACCTCGCGTGCACCTTCGCCGCGGTGGGCACCATGGCGTGCACGAAGTCGGAGCCCGGTTTGCCCCGGGTGCGCACCTCGCGTGCACCTTCGCCGGGGTGGGCACCTTGGTGTGCAGACCTTGGCTGGGTTGCGCGCCCTGGTGGGCACCATGGTGCGCACCAAGGAGCGCTCCGAAGTGTGCTCCAAGGTGCGGCCTGCACGAAGTCGGAGCCCGGTTTGCCCCGGGTGTGCACCTCGGGTGGGCACCTTGGTGCGCATGCCTTGCCTGGGCTGCGCACCAGGGCGGGCTCAAGATGGCACCCGCGTTCCTTTTTTTTCACTATCTTTCAAAACGGAAATTTTAAAATCTCATTTTTTTTTGCCTTTTTCTGGAAATTAGTGAAGGCAGCGCATCAAAGGTGCGCACCTCGCTGCCCACCACGGTGCGCAACGCCGGTGGGCACCCGGGAGTGCTTCGAAGTGTGCTCCAAGGTGCTGCGTGCACGTTGTCGGAGCCCGGTTTGCCCCGGGTGCGCACCTCGCGTGCACCTTCGTCGGGGTGGGCACCTTGGCTGGGTTTGCCCCGGCTGCGCTCCGAAGCGGGGTTATTGGAGCGCCGCCTCTTTTTTTGTCGGAGCGTTTGGTGGGGTTTCTCGCATTGGCTCTTCCGAGGCCCGGTTGCCACCCTGGCGCGCACGAAGTCGGAAGTAGGGTTAATTGCCCGGGTGCGCACCTTTGCCAGGGTGGGCACCTTACCTGGGCTGCGCACCAGGGCGGGCTCAAGATGGCACGCGCGTTCCGTTTTTTTCACTATCTTTCAAAACGGAAATTTTAAAATCTCCTTTTTTTTTTGCCTTTTCTGGAAATTAGTGAAGGCAGCGCATCAAAGGTGCGCACCTCGCTGCCCACCTTGGTGTGCTCTGAGGTGCGCACCCGGGAGCGCTACGAAGTGTGCTCCAAGGTGCGGCGTGCACGTTGTCGGAGCCCGGTTTGCCCCGGGTGCGCACCTCGCCTGCACCTTGGCCGGGGTGGGCACCTTGGCTGGGTTTGCCCAGGGTGCGCTCCGAAGCGGGGTTACTGGAGCGCCCCCTCTTTTTTTGTCAGAGCGTTTGGTGGGGTTTCTCGCATTGGCTCTTCCCAGGCCCGGTTGTTGGGTGCGCTCCCACCCTGGCGCGCGCGAAGTTGGAAGTTGGGTTAATTGCCCGGGCGCGCACCTTCGCCAGGGTGGGCACCTTGGTGCGCACACCTTGGCTGGGCTGCGCACCAGGGCGGGCTCAAGATGGCACCAGCATTCCCTTTTTCTCACTATCTTTCAAAACGGAAATTTTAAAATCTCGTTTTTTTTTTGCCTTTTATGGAAATTAGTGAAGGCATCGCATCAAAGGTGCGCACCTCGCTGCCCACCTTGGTGTGCTCCGAGGTGCCCACCACGGTGCGCAACGCCGGTGCGAACCCGGGAGCGCCCCGATGTGTGCTCCAAGGTGCGGCGTGCACGAAGTCGGACCCCGGTTTGCCCCGGGTGCGCACCTCGCGTGCACCTTGGTGCGCACACCTTGGCTGGGTTGCGCGGCCTGGTGGGCACCATGGTGCGCACCAAGGAGCGCTCCGAAGTGTGCTCCAAGGTGCGGCGTGCACGAAGTCGGAGCCCGGTTTGCCCCGGGTACGCACCTCGCGTGCACCTTCGCCGGGGTGGGCACCTCGGCTGGGTTGCGCGCCCTGGTGCGCACCAAGGAGCGCTCCGAAGTGTGCTCCAAGGTGCGGCGTGCACGAAGTCGGAGCCCGGTTTGCCCCGGGTGCGCACCTTCGCCGCGGTGCGCACCATGGCGTGCACGAAGTCGGAGCCCGGTTTGCCCCGGGTGCGCACCTCGCGTGCACCTTCGGCGGGGTTGCGCGCCCTGGTGGGCACCATGGTGCGCACCAAGGAGCGCTCCGAAGTGTGCTCCAAGGTGCGGCGTGCACGAAGTCGGAGCCCGGTTTGCCCCGGGTGCGCACCTCGCGTGCACCTTCGGCGGGGTTGCGCGCCCTGGTGGGCACCATGGTGCGCACCAAGGAGCGCTCCGAAGTGTGCTCCAAGGTGCGGCGTGCACGAAGTCGGAGCCCGGTTTGCCCCGGGTGCGCACCTCGCGTGCACCTTCGCCGCGGTGGGCACCATGGCGTGCACGAAGTCGGAGCCCGGTTTGCCCCGGGTGCGCACCTCGCGTGCACCTTCGCCGGGGTGGGCACCTCGGCTGGGTTGCGCGCCCTGGTGCGCACCAAGGAGCGCTCCGAAGTGTGCTCCAAGGTGCGGCGTGCACGAAGTCGGAGCCCGGTTTGCCCCGGGTGCGCACCTCGCGTGCACCTTCGCCAGGGTGGGCACCTCGGTGCGCACACCTTCTCAATGTTTTCTTGCCTTTTCTGGAAATTGGTGAAGGCAGCGCATCAAAGGTGCGCACCTCGGTGTGCTCCGAGGTGCGAACCCGAGAGCGCTCCGAGGTGCCCACGAAGTCGAAAGTCGGGTTAATTGCATTGTTTTCCCCGGGTGCGCTCCGAGGTGCGCAACATCGGCGCGCACCAAGGAGGGCTCCGAAGTGTGCTCCAAGGTGCGCACGATGGCGTGCACCTCTGGTGCGCACGATTCGGAGCTCGGTTTGACCGGGGTGCGCACACCTTGGCTGGGTTGCGCACCTTTTGTGCGCTCCAAGGTGCGCACGAAGTCGGAGCTCGGTTTGCCCCGGGTGCGCACCTTCGCCAGGGTGCGCACCTTGATGCGCACGCCTTGGCTGGGCTGCGCACCTTGGTGGGCGCCATGGTGCGCACCTTTCGTGCGCTCCAAGGTGCGCACGAAGTCGGAGCTCGGTTTGCCCCGGGTGCGCACCTTGGTGGGCGCCATGGTGCACTCCGAGGTGCCCAAGATTGGTGCGCACCAAGGAGCGCTCCGAAGTGCGCTCCAAGGTGCGCGCGAAGTCGAAAGTTGGGTTAATTGTCCGGTTTGCCTCGGGTGCGCACCTTGCGTGCACCTTCGCCAGGGTGGGCGCCTTGGTGCGCACACCTTGGCTGGGCTGCGCACACCTTGGCACCCGCGTTTCCTTCATTTTAAATTTTTTTTTTTTACAATCTCTCAAGTGGGAAATTCTATAATCTCAACTTTTTTTGCCTTTTCAGGAAACTTTTGAATGGAGCGCATCATTGGTGCGCTCCGAAGTGTGCTCCAAAGCTCTCTCCAGCTGCGTGCACCTGCCCCGGCCGCGCACCCGGCCCCGCCCAGCTTCGCTCACCTGTCCCGGGCGTCTGGTGCGGAACCTTAGAGTAAGAAACATCACCGTGCACCTTGGCCAACGTGCGCGACTCGACCGAGCGCGCACTGGCCGAGGTGCACACCGATTTCACCTGGGTGTGCGCGCAGCACCTCGGGCGCACCGGGGTGCGCGCACAACGCCCGGGTTGCACCGTGGCCTGTGTGCTCGGGGCGCCTCGGGTGCGCGCTCGGTGTCGCCCCCGCGCGCGCGGTAGTGCGGGCAGCGCACCCCGGCCCGGCCCGGCCCCGACGAGAACGCAAACGGGCAAAAGGTTTATTCAAATAGCATTGCGACGCCCGGCGAAAAACTAAAAAAGGGTGCAACACCGGGACTTCCCGGGAGGTCACCCATCCCAGTACTACTCCGGCCCAAGCGCGCTTAACTGCGGAGTTCTGATGGGATCCGGTGCACTAACGCTGGTATGATCGCACCCGTTATGAGCTTGTCGCAGTGTGTACTTAGCAAACCGCGACCCACGTGCGAATCCACCCCGGCCACCCACCCCCGTCGAGGTGCACACCCTCCCTCGCGAAGTGCGCCCCGTTCGCCAAGTGTGAGCCCTGCCCGGGTGCGCGCACCTTGCTAGGGCGTCGGGTGTGCACCCGGCCCGGCCTACGTGCGTGCACCTGGAGGGGGCGTCGTGTGCGTGCAGTGTCCCGTCTGCAACGCGGTGCCCACACACCACCTCGGGCGCAACGACCTGCGCTCACATGTGGGCCGAGTGCACCTTGGTGCATGTTCGGGGCGCCTCGGGTGCACGCTCGATCTTGCCCCGGTGCACCAAGGCGCTCGGTTTGCCCCGGGTGCGCACTTGGTGCAAGGTGGGCACCCAAAATAGGGATCAAGCACCAAAACACAAGTTTCGGGATGCAAAATGGGACCCAAGGACCACAAATGCGTTCCAAGACCCATGATGGGTCCACGAGAACAAAAATGTGTTCCGAGACTTAATAAACAAATATTGGGTTTTAGGAGAAGAAACATGCTCTGATGCCCAAAACGAGAATCGACCCCGAAAAGGCCACAGGCCAAAAGTGGGATGCGAGACAAAAAAAAATGGGACCCGAGGACCAAAATTGGGTTCCCAGGTCGAAGACAGGGCAACCGGACAAGAAACGACCTCTAAGGCTCGAAATGAGTCCCGACGACTAAAACTTGACAAGAAGCACCCATCAGGCACCCAACTCGACACCCATGGGATGCCGACCCACCCGGGCTTCCACCTAGCACACCTTGGCACCCACCCACCCTCGCACCCAACCTCGCACCCAACTTAGCACCTTTGAACCCACATTGGCACTCACCCTGACCCTGGCACCTTGGAACCCACATTGGCACTCACCTTGACCCTGGCACCCACCTTTGCACTCACCTTGGGACCCACCCTGGCTCCCACCTCGGCACCCACCCAGACACCCACCTTGGTTCCTTGGCACCCACCTTGGATCCTTGGCACCCACCCCGACACCCACCTTGGCACGCAACTTGGCTACTTGCCACCCACCTTGGCTCCTTGACGCCCACCCCGACAACCACCCCGTGACCTACCCTGGCTAGGGTTGGTGCACACCCACCCTGGTGCCCACCTTGGCACCCACCCTATGACCCACCTTGGCACGCACCTTAGTACCCACCCCGTTACCCACCCTAGGACCCACCCCGTGACCCACCTTGGCCAGGGTGGGTGCACCCACCCTGGTGCCCACCTTGGCACCCACCCATCCTAGCACCCAGCCTGTGACCGGGCTTGGAACCCAACCTTGCACCCGCACCCGTCTTGGCCAGTGTGGGTGCGCACCCATCCTGGCACCCACGTTGTGACACACCCTTTAACCCACGCACCCTAGCACCCACGTTGGCACCCACCTTGGAACCCAACCTAGCAACTTGGCACCCACCCCGTGACCCACCTTGGCATCCACCATAGCAGTCGCCGACTTGGCACCCACCTCGGCACCCACCTTGACACTTGTGGACCCACCTTGCCACTCACCCTAGCATCGACCCATCCTAGCACCCACCCTGGCACCTTTGCACCCTAGCACTCACCCATCCTAGCACCTAACCTGTGACCCACCTTGACACTCACCCTCGCACCCACCTTGGAACCCAACCTAGCACCCACCCACCCTGACACCAACCCTAGCACCTACCCACCCTTGCACCCACCCTGTGACCCATCTTGGCACCCACCCATCCTACCACTCAACCTATCACCCACCTTCTCACCCACCTTGGCATCCACCTTAGCACCCACCCACACTGGCACCTTGGCACCCACCTCGGGCAAGGTGGGTGCACACCCACCCTGGCACCCAATTTAGAACCCACCGAGCATGTTACCCACCTTGGCACCCACATTGCAGCCCACCCTAGTACCCACCCTATGACCCACATTGGCATCCACACCCTAGCACCCAGGCACCTCGACACCCGCCTTGACACCCACCCTAGCACTGAACCTGTGACCCACCTTGGAACTCACCCTAGAACCCACCCACCCTGTGAACCACCTTGGCATCCACCTTAGCACCCACCCACCTTGGCACCCACTCTAGCACTCACCCATCCTAACACCCAACTTGTTACCCACCTTGGCACCCGCCCTCGCGTCCACCTTGAAACCCACCCTAGCACCCACCCACGCAGGAGCCCACCTTGGCACCCAACCTAACACCCACGCATCCTGGCACCCAACTTGTGACCCACCTTGGAACCCACCCTAGTACCCACCTTTGAACCCACTATATCACCAACCCACCTTGGCACCCACCCTATGACCCTCTTTGGAATCCACCCTAGCACGCACCCACCCTGGCACCCACCATGGAGCGCACCCTAGCACCCACCCACCTCGGCACGCACCTCAACACCCACCTTGGTGTGCGCACTGCGCCAACCTCTCAAAGACCCTATGTGGTGCGCTCCAAAGTGTACACCTTTGGTGCGCTCCAAGGTGCGCACCTTTGGTGCACACCGAGGTGCACACCAAAGTGTGCACCGAGGTGAGCACCAAAGTGCACTCCAGGGTGCACACCAAGGCGTGCACCTTTGGTGCGGTCAATGCAAACGAATTCGGAAGTTGGGGTCGATGTCCTAATCGCTGCTGCAGACTACACGTATGAGAATCGGACAAATAGCTTTATATAGGGGAGGTGTTGCGTTTGATGGGTCGACTCCCCTGGTTGTGTGCACTGCACCAACTTCAAAGACCCTGTCTTGTTTAAGAAGTCAAAAGTTGGGGTGGATGTCCTAATCATTGCTGCAGTCTACGCATGTATGAGAATCAGACAAATAGCTTATATAGGGGAGGTGTTGCATTCGGTGGGTTGACTCCCCTGGTTGTGCGCACTGCGCCAACCTCAAAGACCCCGCATAGCAGAAGAAGTCGGAAGTCGGATTTTGGTGAGCACCAAGGCGTGCACCTTTGGTGCGGTCAACGCAGACGAATTCAGAAGTTGGGGTGGATGTCCTAATCGTTGTTGCAGGCTACACATGTATGAGAATCAGACAAATAGCTTATATAGGGGAGGTGTTGGGTTTGATGGGTCAACTCCCTTGGTTGTGCGCATTACGCCAACCTCAAAGACCTTGTTTTCGTTAAGAAGTCAAAAGTTGGGGTCAATGTCCTAATGGCTCCTGCAGGCTACACATGTATGAGAATCGGACAAATAGCTTATATAGGGGAGGTGTTGGGTTTGATGGGTCGACTCCCCTGGTTGTGCGCATTACGTCAACCTCAAAGACCTTGTTTTCGTTAAGAAGTCAAAAGTTGGGGTCGATGTCCTAATTGCTCCTGTAGACTACACATGTATGAGAATCAGACAAATAGCTTATATAGGGGAGGTGTTGGGTTTGATGGGTTGACTCCCCTAGTTGTTCGCATTACACCAACCTCAAAGACCTTGTTTTCGTTTAGAAGCCGAAAGTTGGGGTCGATGTCCTAATTGCTCCTGCAGGCTACGCATGTATGAGAATCAGACAAATAGCTTATATAGGGGAGGTGTTGGGTTTGATGGGTCGACTCCCCTGGTTGTGCGCATTGCGCCAACCTCAAAGACCCTGCATTGCGGATGAAGTCGAAAGTCAGAGTTTGGTGTGCTACAAGGTGTGGTCGAAGGTGCTCACCTAGGTGTGCACCTTTGGAGCACAGGAAAAGTGCCCTCCAAAAGTGCGCACCTTTGGAGTGCACAAAAGTGCCCTCCAAAAGTGCGCACCTTTGGAGCGCAGAAAAGTGCCCTCCAAAAAGTGCCCTCCAAAAGTGCGCACCTTTGGAGCGCAGAAAAGTGCCCTCCAAAAAGTGCCCTCCAAAAGTGCGCACCTTTGGAGCGCAGAAAAGTGCCCTCCAAAAAGTGCCCTCCAAAAGTGCGCACCTTTGGAGCGCAGAAAAGTGCCCTCCAAAAAGTGCCCTCCAAAAGTGCGCACCTTTGGAGCGCAGAAAAGTGCCCTCCAAAAAGTGCCCTCCAAAAGTGCGCACCTTTGGAGCGCAGAAAAGTGCCCTCCAAAAAGTGCCCTCCAAAAGTGCGCACCTTTGGAGCGCAGAAAAGTGCCCTCCAAAAAGTGCCCTCCAAAAGTGCGCACCTTTGGAGCGCAGAAAAGTGCCCTCCAAAAAGTGCCCTCCAAAAGTGCGCACCTTTGGAGCGCAGAAAAGTGCCCTCCAAAAAGTGCCCTCCAAAAGTGCGCACCTTTGGAGCGCAGAAAAGTGCCCTCCAAAAAGTGCCCTCCAAAAGTGCGCACCTTTGGAGCGCAGAAAAGTGCCCTCCAAAAGTGCGCACCTTTGGAGCGCACAAAAGTGCCCTCCAAAAGTGCGCACTTTTGGTGCGCACCAAGGCGCTGGTTCGGTCGTTGCAGGCGAGTTCGGAAGTTGGGGTCGATGTCCTGAGCGGAGGTGCAAACTACACAGGTGTCGGAATCGGACAAATAGCTTATATAGGGGAGGTGTATGCTTCGATGGGTCGACTCCCCAGGTTGAGCGCACCGCGCCAACCTCAAAGACCCTACGGTATGGATGAAGTCGGAAGTTGGGTCCGATGACCGATTCGATTAGTAGGTATGCTCATGAGGTCGGAATTTGGGTCCGATGACCTGCCATGTGCAGGAAGGCGAATGTTGACACTGTGCGTTGCAAGGTGCACACCAAGGCGCTGGTGCGGTCTTTTTAGTCGAGTTCGGAAGTTGGGGTCGATGTCCTGATCGGAGGTGCAAGCTACACAGGTGTGGGAATCGGACAAATAGCTTATATAGGGGAGGTGTATGCTTCGTTGGGTCGACTCCCCGGGTTGAGCGCACCGCGCCAACCTCAAAGACCCTACGGTATGGATGAAGTCGGAAGTTGGGTCCGATGACCGATTCGATATGTAGGCATACTCGCGAGGTCGGAATTTGGGTCCGATGACCTGCCACGTGCAGGAAGGCGAATGTTGGCACTGTGCGTTGCAAGGTGCGCACCAAGGCGCTGGTTCGGTCGTTGGAGGCGAGTTCGGAAGTTGGGGTCGATGTCTTGATCGGAGGTGCAAACTACACAGGTGTGGGAATCGGACAAATAGCTTATATAGGGGAGGTGTATGCTTCGTTGGGTCGACTCCCCGGGTTGAGCGCACCGCGCCAACCTCAAAGACCCTACGGTATGGATGAAGTCGGAAGTTGGGTCCGATGACCGATTCGATATGTAGGCATACTCGCGAGGTCGGAATTTGGGTCCGATGACCTGCCATGTGCAGGAAGGCGAATGTTGGGACTGTGCGTCGCAAGGTGCGCACCAAGGCGCTGGTGCCGTCGTTGCAGTCGAGTTCGGAAGTTGGGGTCGATGTCCTGGTCAGAGGTGCAAACTACACAGGTGTGGGAATCGGACAAATAGCTTATATAGGGGAGGTGTATGCTTCGATGGGTCGACTCCCTGGGTTGAGCGCACCGCGCCAACCTCAAAGACCCTACAGTATGGATGAAGTCGGAAGTTGGGTCCGATGACCGATTCGATACGTAGGCATATTGGCGAGGTCTGAATTTGTGTCCGATGACCTGCCATGCGCAGGAAGGCGGAATTTGGGTCCGATGACCGAGTTGATGGCGTGCCATGCGCAGAAAGGCGGAATTTGGGTCCGATGACCGAGTTGATGTTGATGGCCCGCCATGCACAGGAAGGCGGAATTTGGGTCCGATGACCGATTTGAAGGCGTGCCATACGCAAAAAGGCGGAGTTTGGGTCCGATGACCGAGTTGATATTGATGGCCCGCCATGCGCAGGAAGGCGGAATTTGGGTCCGATGACCTGACATACGCATGGAGTCCGACTCGGGGGCCGATGTTCGATTCGATGACTTGCATTGTGGGTAAAGTCGGAAGTTGTGGTCTTTGACCCGATTCGATGACCAGACTTCGGCTGCTTGAGAATCGGACAAATAACTTATATAGGGGAGGTAGTGTTCTCGAGCATCCTCCCCCCGTGCCCGTTTATGTCGATTGATGCTGGTGCTCGACTGGTTGGAGCGCTCGGATGCAAAAATCTTGCACCAGGATTTATCGATTGTGATGGACACGGCAAGTCTCCTGATTGCTATGCAGGAGCTCATCGTGAATCTCTATGCGGCCTTGGTATGGACTCGACCTGCGGAATGGTTCGGCAATGGTAGTCGCTCCAACACGTCCTTGCAATGGCCACAGAGGTGATTCGACTAGAGCTCCAGTCTAGCTTTTGGGTTGCTTGGCGGACTGGTATAGCCGCGATCGAGTTCCGGCCATGAACGTTTTAGATAGCTCTTGGGCTTTCTGGGACGGAAGTCGGAAGTTTGGGCTGTTGTCCGATTTGATGACCATTCTTCGGATGTGTGAGAATCGGACAAATAACTTATATAGGGGACTGTGTTGTCTCACGCAGCCCCCTCCGTGCCCCTCTATCTCGACCGATGTTGGTGCTTGAAAGGGTTGGGATCGCTCGGATTTATAAACGTGCACCACCATTTGTCGAGTGTGAGGGACGCGGCAGGTCTCCTAAATGCTATGCGGGCGCTCTCTGAGAATCTCTATCCGGCCTCGACACAGACTAGTCTTGCTGAATGGTTTGGCACTGGTAGTCGATCCAACACGTCGTTGTTGTGGCCGCCTAGGCGATTCGATTCGAGCCCCCGTCTAGCTTTTGGGTTGCTTGGCGGATTTTGCCCTATCCGCAAGTGAGCTCGGTCCCTAAACGTTCGAGAAACCCGATTGCTATGCGCCGACTCTCTTTCTTGCGAGCCTCCATCTAGCTTTTGGGTCTCTACGGAACGGAAGTCGGAATCTGGGACCGTTGTTTGATTCGACGAGGCAGACTACGGTTGTGCGAGAATCGGACAAATAACTTATATAGGGGAGGTGTTGACTGGAGCATTCTCCCCCGTGCCCCTCTAACTCGACCAATGCTGGCGCTCGAACGGTGGTAGCGCTCGGATTTTCATTGAGCGCCAGCATTGGTCGATTTAGAGGGGCATGCGAGATTCCCGAATGCTATGCGAGGGCTCTAACGGAAATGTCTATTGGTTTCGGTATGGATGCAATTGCGAGTGGTTCGGCAAAGGTAGTCGTTCCGATGCGTCCATGTCGTGGCCAAATCGATAATTCGATTTGAGCCCTCGTATAGCATTTGGGTCTCTCGATGTGATTCCGCATTCCAGTCCCTTTGGGCACTGCTTGAGCCGCATCCCAGGGGGTTCCCTTCCCAATAATCTGCCTCGCAACCCGATTGCTATGCGGTGAGGCTCCTCGGCCGCCTCGGAACTATCTGTGTATCAGACGCATCGCGGGATAAGGGGTTGGCAACGGTAGTCGCCCCAAGCGCGTCCGATGCTTGGACCATTCCGAGGCGGCCCTGAAGCCTCTTCCGTCTAGCCGTTGGGTCCTTCTCGCCGCATCCCTCGCCTCGCACCCCGATTGCTATGCGGTGAGGCTCCTCGGCCGCCTCGGAACTATCTGTGTATCGGACGCGTCGCGGGATAAGGGGTTGTCACTGGTAGTCGCCCCAAGCGCGTCCGATGCTTGGACCATTCCGAGGCGGCCCTGAAGCCTCTTCCGTCTAGCCGTTGGGTCCTTCTCGCCGCATCCCTCGCCTCGCACCCCGATTGCTATGCGGTGAGGCTCCTCGGCCGCCTCGGAACTATCTGTGTATCGGACGCGTCGCGGGATAAGGGGTTGTCATTGGTAGTCGCCCCAAGCGCGTCCGATGCTTGGACCATTCCGAGGCGGCCCTGAAGCCTCTTCCGTCTAGCCGTTGGGTCCTTCTCGCCGCATCCCTCGCCTCGCACCCCGATTGCTATGCGGTGAGGCTCCTCGGCCGCCTCGGAACTATCTGTGTATCGGACGCGTCGCGGGATAAGGGGTTGTCACTGGTAGTCGCCCCAAGCGCGTCCGATGCTTGGACCATTCCGAGGCGGCCCTGAAGCCTCTTCCGTCTAGCCGTTGGGTCCTTCTCGCCGCATCCCTCGCCTCGCACCCCGATTGCTATGCGGTGAGGCTCCTCGGCCGCCTCGGAACTATCTGTGTATCGGACGCGTCGCGGGATAAGGGGTTGTCACTGGTAGTCGCCCCAAGCGCGTTCGATGCTTGGACCATTCCGAGGCGGCCCTGAAGCCTCTTCCGTCTAGCCGTTGGGTCCTTCTCGCCGCATCCCTCGCCTCGCACCCCGATTGCTATGCGGTGAGGCTCCTCGGCCGCCTTGGAACTATCTGTGTATCGGACGCGTCGCGGGATAAGGGGTTGTCACTGGTAGTCGCCCCAAGCGCGTCCGATGCTTGGACCATTCCGAGGCGGACCCGAAGCCTCTTCCGTCTAGCCGTTGGGTCCTTCTCGCCGCATCCTTCGCCTCGCACCCCGATTGCTATGCGGTGAGGCTCCTCGGCCGCCTCGGAACTATCTGTGTATCGGACGCGTCGCGGGATAAGGGGTTGTCACTGGTAGTCGCCCCAAGCGCGTCCGATGCTTGGACCATTCCGAGGCGGACCCGAAGCCTCTTCCGTCTAGCCGTTGGGTCCTTCTCGCCGCATCCCTCGCCTCGCACCCCGATTGCTATGCGGTGAGGCTCCTCGGCCGCCTTGGAACTATCTGTGTATCGGACGCGTCGCGGGATAAGGGGTTGTCACTGGTAGTCGCCCCAAGCGCGTCCGATGCTTGGACCATTCCGAGGCGGACCCGAAGCCTCTTCCGTCTAGCCGTTGGGTCCTTCTCGCCGCATCCCTCGCCTCGCACCCCGATTGCTATGCGGTGAGGCTCCTCGGCCGCCTTGGAACTATCTGTGTATCGGACGCGTCGCGGGATAAGGGGTTGTCACTGGTAGTCGCCCCAAGCGCGTCCGATGCTTGGACCATTCCGAGGCGGACCCGAAGCCTCTTCCGTCTAGCCGTTGGGTCCTTCTCGCCGCATCCCTCGCCTCGCACCCCGATTGCTATGCGGTGAGGCTCCTCGGCCGCCTTGGAACTATCTGTGTATCGGACGCGTCGCGGGATAAGGGGTTGTCACTGGTAGTCGCCCCAAGCGCGTCCGATGCTTGGACCATTCCGAGGCGGCCCCGAAGCCTCTTCCGTGTAGCCGTTGGGTCGTTCTCGCCGCATCCCTCGCCTCGCACCCCGATTGCTATGCGGTGAGGCTCCTCGGACCGCCTTGGAACTATCTGTGTATCGGACGCGTCGTGGGATAAGGGGTTGTCACTGGTAGTCGCCCCAAGCGCGTCCGATGCTTGGACCATTCCGAGGCGGCCCCGAAGCCTCTTCCGTGTAGCCGTTGGGTCCTTCTCGCCGCATCCCTCGCCTCGCACCCCGATTGCTATGCGGTGAGGCTCCTCGGCCGCCTTGGAACTATCTGTGTATCGGACGCGTCGCGGGATAAGGGGTTGTCACTGGTAGTCGCCCCAAGCGCGTCCGATGCTTGGACCATTCCGAGGCGGACCTGAAGCCTCTTCCCTCTAGCCGTTGGGGCTTTCTCGCCGCATCCCTCGCCTCGCACCCTGATTGCTATGCTGTGAGGCTCCTCGGCCGCCTTGGAACTATCTGTGTATCGGACGCATCGCGGGATAAGGGGTTGGCAGTGGTAGTCGCCCCAAGCGCATCCGATGCTTGGACCATTCCGAGGCGGCCCTGCAGCCTCTTCCGTCTAGCCGTTGGGGCCATCTCGCCGCATCCCCCACCTCGCACCACGATTGCTATGCGGTGAGGCTCCTTGGCCGCCTCGGAACTATCTGTGTATCGGACGCATCGCGGGATAAGGGGTTGTCACTGGTAGTCGCCCCAAGCGCGTCCGATGCTTGGACTATTCCGAGGCGGCCCTGCAGCCTCTTCCGTCTAGCCGTTGGGGCCATCTCGCTGCATCCCCCACCTCCTCGGCCGCCTCGGAACTATCTGTGTATCGGACGCATCGCGGGATAAGGGGTTGGCAGTGGTAGTCGCCCCAAGCGCGTCCGATGCTTGGACTATTCCGAGGCAGCCCTGCAGCCTCTTCCGTCTAGCCTTTGGGGCCATCTCGCCGCATCCCTCGCCTCGCACCCCGATTGCTATGCGGTGAGGCTCCTCGGCCGCCTGGGAACTATCTTCGTATCGGACGCATCGCGGGATAAGGGGTTGTCACTGGTAGTCGCCCCAAGCGCGTCCGATGCTTGGACTATTCCGAGGCGGCCCTGTGGCCTCTTCCGTCTAGCCGTTGGGGCCATCTCGCCGCATCCCCCACCTCGCACCCCGATTGCTATGCGGTGAGGCTCTTCGGCCGCCTTGGAACTATCTTCGTATCGGACGCATCGCGGGATAAGGGGTTGTCACTGGTAGTGGCCCCAAGCGCGTCCGATGCTTGGACTATTCCGAGGCGGCCCTGCAGCCTCTTCCGTCTAGCCGTTGGGGCCATCTCGCCGCATCCCCCACCTCGCACCCCGATTGCTATGCGGTGAGGCTCCTCGGCCGCCTTGGAACTATCTTCGTATCGGACGCATCGCGGGATAAGGGGTTGTCACTGGTAGTCGCCCCAAGCGCGTCCGATGCTTGGACTATTCCGACGCGGCCCTGTGGCCTCTTCCGTCTAGCCGTTGGGGCCATCTCGCCGCATCCCCCACCTCGCACCCCGATTGCTATGCGGTGAGGCTCCTCGGCCGCCTTGGAACCATCTTCGTATCGGACGCATCGCGGGATAGGGGGCTGTCACTGGTAGTCGCCCCAAGCGTGTCCGATGCTTGGACCATTCCTAGGCGGCCCTGAAGCCTCTTCCGTCTAGCCGTTGGGGCCTTCCCGCCCCATCCCTCGCCTCGCACCCCCGATTGCTATGCGGTGAGGCTCCTCGGCCGCCTTGGAACCATCTGTGTATCGGACGCATCGCGGGATAAGGGGTTGGCACTGGCAGTCGCCCCAAGCGCGTCCGATGCTTGGACCATTCCGAGGTGGCCCTGAAGCCTCTTCCGTCTAGCCGTTGGGGCCTTCCCGCCCATCCCTCGCCTCGCACCCCGATTGATATGCGGTGAGGCTCCTCGGCCGCCTTGGAACTATCTGTGTATCGGACGCATCGCGGGATAAGGGGTTGGCACTGGTAGTCGTCCCAATCGCATCCGATGCTTGGACCATTCCGAGGCGGCCCTGCAGCCTCTTCCGTTTAGCCGTCGGGGCCTTCCCGCCGCATCCCTCGCCTCGCATCCCGATTCCTATGCGGTGAGTCTTCTCGGCCGCCGCGGAACTATACCTGTTATTGCTACTGCATCCTTCGGCTGGTAACCTCCTCTGCCGCCTTGGAACGTTCTCTTTGTCGGACGCGTCGCGGGATAAGGGGTTGGCACTGGTAGTCGCCCCAAGCGCGCCCGATGCATAGACCGCTCCGAGTCGACCTTGCTTTCAGCCTCTCACATGCATAGACCTCTCTGAGTCGACCCTGCAGCCTCTCACGTTTAGCCTTTGGAATCTCGCCTCACAACATGATTGCTATCCTTGATGCATCCCTTGCCTCGAGCCCTGATTGCTTTCTTGGCTGCATCCCTCCTCTCCTCACAGCCCGGTTGTCATCACTGCTTCATCCGTCGCTTCATGCATTCTGGCTGCTGGGCCCTTCCCACCGCACACCTCGATTGCTATCTCTTCTGCATCACACACCCCGATTGCTATCTCTGCTACATCCCTCGGCTCTCACTTCTGCATCCTTCGCCTCACACCTCGATTGCTATCAATGCTGCATCCGTAACCTCACACCCCGATTGCTATGCGGGGAGGCTCCTTGGCCGCCTTGGAAATTTCTGTGTGTCGGACGCACCGCGGGATAAGGGGTTGGCACTGGTAGTCGCCCCAAGTGCGCCCGATTCTTAGACCGCTTCGAGGTGACCTCGTAGCCTCTTTCGTCCAGGCTTCCTGCCTTCAACGCCCTTTTTACACCTCGATTGCTATGCGCGGGCTCGTTGGCGTCTATCACCTCTCTGCGAAGAGTGGCACGATGATTGTTGGGGTAAATCGTAGCAGTCCGATCTCTGGCCTTGGGCCATTGTGAGGGCTGATCGATTTCCTGTGCGCATCTCGTGTTCGCCCAGTAACAGACTCGACGACTTGTAATCGGTCTTGTTCCCGATTGTTCCTGGAGGTAGTCTTCGGAACTCTTGGATTTGACCTGTCACTCGAACTGTCCTCTTCCGAGGATGCTTGTGTGTGTGTGCTTGTGCCATTTCCTTGGCGGTATTAACGAGATATTAAAGAGCGGAGTGAGCGCCTCGCCCAGCTATGTTTGGGGCTCTCACTCCCTTACCCGGTGTGCGACCGCTTTGCACGTAGGTTGCGGAGCATCGCGACTCTTTCGATGTTTGGCGGTTGTCTTCCGGTGATGCGTTGGTCCCGAAGTGCACGTTACTAGCATTTCTGCCATTGTTCTCGATCTTTGGCACGTTCCTTCGTTGCAATTGGATATATATCTCCGTTTATACGCGCAGGCTTCTCCCGCCTATTCAGCGCTGTCCCACTCTCAGCACTCTCGTGGTCTCCTTGGCTTCTCTCTCCCGTGAGCGAGCTCTCTTCTCGAGTCTTTTCCATGTCCCATGGAGGTTGCCTTGCGAAATTCGGGCACACAAACGTGACCGGATAAGAGCGGAATTGCCTATGAGGAGAAGCTCACCTTAGGGAGCAGCAATGCCGAGTGTTTCGACAGAGGGTAGAGGGGGCGTTGTTTGGGCGGTTGCACAAAAGAGTGCTACGTTTGCACTGAAGGTTGCTTCTTCGTCTCCGACGAACTCTTCGAGGCAAAAAAGCTTGTTTACGGGGTCGAGGTGGGACTGTTCGTGCGAGTTGCGCCACCAAAAGTGCGTAGGGGGCATATACCTGGGAAATGGATGTCTCTGAGTGGCCTTACTCGGTCGCGTGCACGGTGCATTCTCTAACGGCAGGACTGTCGCGAGCATGTGCGGTTCGGATGTTTTCGGGTAAAGGGTTCCGTACGGGATGTTCTTCCCAGGCTCCTGTGAACCGAGACTCTGCATCGTCATGCTCCGGCTCCCGTGGGTGCTTCATGCCTCGTCGAGCTGTTTGTCGTGGACGATTAAGGCCGAGGCCTTCCTTCGAGAGGGGAATTGTTCAGGCTGGTCGAGGCGGGATTGTTCGTGCGGGGTGCACCACCAAAAGTGCGTAGGGGGCATATGCCTGGGAAATGGATGTCTCTGAGTGGCCTTACTCGGTCGCGTGCACGGTGCACAGTCTC
>NW_026728895.1:325000-347500 GCF_030272615.1 Cryptomeria japonica | reverse complement strand
GGGTTAATTGCCCGGGCGCGCACCTTCGCCAGGGTGGGCACCTTGGTGCGCACACCTTGGCTGGGCTGCGCACCAGGGCGGGCTCAAGATGGCACCAGCATTCCCTTTTTCTCACTATCTTTCAAAACGGAAATTTTAAAATCTCGTTTTTTTTTTGCCTTTTATGGAAATTAGTGAAGGCATCGCATCAAAGGTGCGCACCTCGCTGCCCACCTTGGTGTGCTCCGAGGTGCCCACCACGGTGCGCAACGCCGGTGCGAACCCGGGAGCGCCCCGATGTGTGCTCCAAGGTGCGGCGTGCACGAAGTCGGACCCCGGTTTGCCCCGGGTGCGCACCTCGCGTGCACCTTGGTGCGCACACCTTGGCTGGGTTGCGCGGCCTGGTGGGCACCATGGTGCGCACCAAGGAGCGCTCCGAAGTGTGCTCCAAGGTGCGGCGTGCACGAAGTCGGAGCCCGGTTTGCCCCGGGTACGCACCTCGCGTGCACCTTCGCCGGGGTGGGCACCTCGGCTGGGTTGCGCGCCCTGGTGCGCACCAAGGAGCGCTCCGAAGTGTGCTCCAAGGTGCGGCGTGCACGAAGTCGGAGCCCGGTTTGCCCCGGGTGCGCACCTTCGCCGCGGTGCGCACCATGGCGTGCACGAAGTCGGAGCCCGGTTTGCCCCGGGTGCGCACCTCGCGTGCACCTTCGGCGGGGTTGCGCGCCCTGGTGGGCACCATGGTGCGCACCAAGGAGCGCTCCGAAGTGTGCTCCAAGGTGCGGCGTGCACGAAGTCGGAGCCCGGTTTGCCCCGGGTGCGCACCTCGCGTGCACCTTCGGCGGGGTTGCGCGCCCTGGTGGGCACCATGGTGCGCACCAAGGAGCGCTCCGAAGTGTGCTCCAAGGTGCGGCGTGCACGAAGTCGGAGCCCGGTTTGCCCCGGGTGCGCACCTCGCGTGCACCTTCGCCGCGGTGGGCACCATGGCGTGCACGAAGTCGGAGCCCGGTTTGCCCCGGGTGCGCACCTCGCGTGCACCTTCGCCGGGGTGGGCACCTCGGCTGGGTTGCGCGCCCTGGTGCGCACCAAGGAGCGCTCCGAAGTGTGCTCCAAGGTGCGGCGTGCACGAAGTCGGAGCCCGGTTTGCCCCGGGTGCGCACCTCGCGTGCACCTTCGCCAGGGTGGGCACCTCGGTGCGCACACCTTCTCAATGTTTTCTTGCCTTTTCTGGAAATTGGTGAAGGCAGCGCATCAAAGGTGCGCACCTCGGTGTGCTCCGAGGTGCGAACCCGAGAGCGCTCCGAGGTGCCCACGAAGTCGAAAGTCGGGTTAATTGCATTGTTTTCCCCGGGTGCGCTCCGAGGTGCGCAACATCGGCGCGCACCAAGGAGGGCTCCGAAGTGTGCTCCAAGGTGCGCACGATGGCGTGCACCTCTGGTGCGCACGATTCGGAGCTCGGTTTGACCGGGGTGCGCACACCTTGGCTGGGTTGCGCACCTTTTGTGCGCTCCAAGGTGCGCACGAAGTCGGAGCTCGGTTTGCCCCGGGTGCGCACCTTCGCCAGGGTGCGCACCTTGATGCGCACGCCTTGGCTGGGCTGCGCACCTTGGTGGGCGCCATGGTGCGCACCTTTCGTGCGCTCCAAGGTGCGCACGAAGTCGGAGCTCGGTTTGCCCCGGGTGCGCACCTTGGTGGGCGCCATGGTGCACTCCGAGGTGCCCAAGATTGGTGCGCACCAAGGAGCGCTCCGAAGTGCGCTCCAAGGTGCGCGCGAAGTCGAAAGTTGGGTTAATTGTCCGGTTTGCCTCGGGTGCGCACCTTGCGTGCACCTTCGCCAGGGTGGGCTGGGCTGCGCACACCTTGGCACCCGCGTTTCCTTCATTTTAAATTTTTTTTTTTTACAATCTCTCAAGTGGGAAATTCTATAATCTCAACTTTTTTTGCCTTTTCAGGAAACTTTTGAATGGAGCGCATCATTGGTGCGCTCCGAAGTGTGCTCCAAAGCTCTCTCCAGCTGCGTGCACCTGCCCCGGCCGCGCACCCGGCCCCGCCCAGCTTCGCTCACCTGTCCCGGGCGTCTGGTGCGGAACCTTAGAGTAAGAAACATCACCGTGCACCTTGGCCAACGTGCGCGACTCGACCGAGCGCGCACTGGCCGAGGTGCACACCGATTTCACCTGGGTGCGCGCGCAGCACCTCGGGCGCACCGGGGTGCGCGCACAACGCCCGGGTTGCACCGTGGCCTGTGTGCTCGGGGCGCCTCGGGTGCGCGCTCGGTGTCGCCCCCGCGCGCGCGGTAGTGCGGGCAGCGCACCCCGGCCCGGCCCGGCCCCGACGAGAACGCAAACGGGCAAAAGGTTTATTCAAATAGCATTGCGACGCCCGGCGAAAAACTAAAAAAGGGTGCAACACCGGGACTTCCCGGGAGGTCACCCATCCCAGTACTACTCCGGCCCAAGCGCGCTTAACTGCGGAGTTCTGATGGGATCCGGTGCACTAACGCTGGTATGATCGCACCCGTTATGAGCTTGTCGCAGTGTGTACTTAGCAAACCGCGACCCACGTGCGAATCCACCCCGGCCACCCACCCCCGTCGAGGTGCACACCCTCCCTCGCGAAGTGCGCCCCGTTCGCCAAGTGTGAGCCCTGCCCGGGTGCGCGCACCTTGCTAGGGCGTCGGGTGTGCACCCGGCCCGGCCTACGTGCGTGCACCTGGAGGGGGCGTCGTGTGCGTGCAGTGTCCCGTCTGCAACGCGGTGCCCACACACCACCTCGGGCGCAACGACCTGCGCTCACATGTGGGCCGAGTGCACCTTGGTGCATGTTCGGGGCGCCTCGGGTGCACGCTCGATCTTGCCCCGGTGCACCAAGGCGCTCGGTTTGCCCCGGGTGCGCACTTGGTGCAAGGTGGGCACCCAAAATAGGGATCAAGCACCAAAACACAAGTTTCGGGATGCAAAATGGGACCCAAGGACCACAAATGCGTTCCAAGACCCATGATGGGTCCACGAGAACAAAAATGTGTTCCGAGACTTAATAAACAAATATTGGGTTTTAGGAGAAGAAACATGCTCTGATGCCCAAAACGAGAATCGACCCCGAAAAGGCCACAGGCCAAAAGTGGGATGCGAGACAAAAAAAAATGGGACCCGAGGACCAAAATTGGGTTCCCAGGTCGAAGACAGGGCAACCGGACAAGAAACGACCTCTAAGGCTCGAAATGAGTCCCGACGACTAAAACTTGACAAGAAGCACCCATCAGGCACCCAACTCGACACCCATGGGATGCCGACCCACCCGGGCTTCCACCTAGCACACCTTGGCACCCACCCACCCTCGCACCCAACCTCGCACCCAACTTAGCACCTTTGAACCCACATTGGCACTCACCCTGACCCTGGCACCTTGGAACCCACATTGGCACTCACCTTGACCCTGGCACCCACCTTTGCACTCACCTTGGGACCCACCCTGGCTCCCACCTCGGCACCCACCCAGACACCCACCTTGGTTCCTTGGCACCCACCTTGGATCCTTGGCACCCACCCCGACACCCACCTTGGCACGCAACTTGGCTACTTGCCACCCACCTTGGCTCCTTGACGCCCACCCCGACAACCACCCCGTGACCTACCCTGGCTAGGGTTGGTGCACACCCACCCTGGTGCCCACCTTGGCACCCACCCTATGACCCACCTTGGCACGCACCTTAGTACCCACCCCGTTACCCACCCTAGGACCCACCCCGTGACCCACCTTGGCCAGGGTGGGTGCCTTGGTGCGCACAACTTGCCTGGGCTGCACACCAGGGCGGGCTCAAGATGGCACCCGCGTTCCGTTTTTTTCACTATCTTTCAAAACGGAAATTTTAAAATCTCATTTTTTTCTTTTTTTTGCCTTTTCTGGAAATTAGTGAAGGCAGCGCATCAAAGGTGCGCAATGCTGGTGCGAACCCGGGAGCGCTCCGATGTGTGCTCCAAGGTGCGGCGTGCACGAAGTCCGAGCCCGGTTTGCCCCGGGTGCGCACCTCGCGTGCACCTTCGCCGGGGTGAGCACCTTGGCTGGGTTGCGCGCCCTGGTGCGTACCAAGGAGCGCTCTGAAGTGTGCTCCAAGGTGCGGCGTGCACGAAGTCGGAGCCCGGTTTGCCCCGGGTGTGCACCTCGGGTGCGCACCTCGCGTGCACCTTCGCTGCGGTGGGCACCTTGGCTGGGTTGCGCGCCTTGGTGGGCACCATGCAGTGCACGAAGTCGGAGCCCGGTTTGCCCCGGGCGCGCACCTCCGCCAGGGTGGGCACCTTGGTGCGCACAACTTGCCTGGGCTGCGCATCAGGAAGGGCTCAAGATGGCACCCGCGTTCCGTTTTTTTCACTATCTTTCAGAACGGAAATTTTAAAATATCGTTTTTTTTTGCCTTTTCTGGAAATTAGTGAAGGCAGCGCATCAAAGGTGCGCAACGCTGGTGCGAACCTGGGAGCGCTCCGATGTGTGCTCCAAGGTGCGGCGTGCACGAAGTCGGAGCCCGGTTTGCCTCGGGTGCGCCCTGGTGGGCACCATGGTGCGCACCAAGGAGCGCTCCGAAGTGTGCTCCAAGGTGCGGCCTGCACGAAGTCGGAGCCCGGTTTGCCCCGGGTGTGCACCTCGGGTGGGCACCTTGGTGCGCATGCCTTGCCTGGGCTGCGCACCAGGGCGGGCTCAAGATGGCACCCGCGTTCCTTTTTTTTCACTATCTTTCAAAACGGAAATTTTAAAATCTCATTTTTTTTTGCCTTTTTCTGGAAATTAGTGAAGGCAGCGCATCAAAGGTGCGCACCTCGCTGCCCACCACGGTGCGCAACGCCGGTGGGCACCCGGGAGTGCTTCGAAGTGTGCTCCAAGGTGCTGCGTGCACGTTGTCGGAGCCCGGTTTGCCCCGGGTGCGCACCTCGCGTGCACCTTCGTCGGGGTGGGCACCTTGGCTTGGTTTGCCCCGGCTGCGCTCCGAAGCGGGGTTATTGGAGCGCCGCCTCTTTTTTTGTCGGAGCGTTTGGTGGGGTTTCTCGCATTGGCTCTTCCGAGGCCCGGTTGCCACCCTGGCGCGCACGAAGTCGGAAGTAGGGTT
This sequence comes from Cryptomeria japonica, assembly GCF_030272615.1. NCBI lineage: Eukaryota > Viridiplantae > Streptophyta > Pinopsida > Cupressales > Cupressaceae > Cryptomeria > Cryptomeria japonica. The sequence goes on along the minus strand of NW_026728895.1, from coordinate 342,426 downwards.
AATTGCCCGGGTGCGCACCTTTGCCAGGGTGGCACCTTACCTGGGCTGCGCACCAGGGCGGGCTCAAGATGGCACGCGCGTTCCGTTTTTTTCACTATCTTTCAAAACGGAAATTTTAAAATCTCCTTTTTTTTTTGCCTTTTCTGGAAATTAGTGAAGGCAGCGCATCAAAGGTGCGCACCTCGCTGCCCACCTTGGTGTGCTCTGAGGTGCGCACCCGGGAGCGCTACGAAGTGTGCTCCAAGGTGCGGCGTGCACGTTGTCGGAGCCCGGTTTGCCCCGGGTGCGCACCTCGCCTGCACCTTGGCCGGGGTGGGCACCTTGGCTGGGTTTGCCCAGGGTGCGCTCCGAAGCGGGGTTACTGGAGCGCCCCCTCTTTTTTTGTCAGAGAGTTTGGTGGGGTTTCTCGCATTGGCTCTTCCCAGGCCCGGTTGTTGGGTGCGCTCCCACCCTGGCGCGCGCGAAGTTGGAAGTTGGGTTAATTGCCCGGGCGCGCACCTTCGCCAGGGTGGGCACCTTGGTGCGCAAACCTTGGCTGGGCTGCGCACCAGGGCGGGCTCAAGATGGCACCAGCATTCCCTTTTTCTCACTATCTTTCAAAACGGAAATTTTAAAATCTCGTTTTTTTTTTGCCTTTTATGGAAATTAGTGAAGGCATCGCATCAAAGGTGCGCACCTCGCTGCCCACCTTGGTGTGCTCCGAGGTGCCCACCACGGTGCGCAACGCCGGTGCGAACCCGGGAGCGCCCCGATGTGTGCTCCAAGGTGCGGCGTGCACGAAGTCGGACCCCGGTTTGCCCCGGGTGCGCACCTCGCGTGCACCTTGGTGCGCACACCTTGGCTGGGTTGCGCGGCCTGGTGGGCACCATGGTGCGCACCAAGGAGCGCTCCGAAGTGTGCTCCAAGGTGCGGCGTGCACGAAGTCGGAGCCCGGTTTGCCCCGGGTGCGCACCTTCGCCGCGGTGGGCACCATGGCGTGCACGAAGTCGGAGCCCGGTTTGCCCCGGGTGCGCACCTCGCGTGCACCTTCGCCGGGGTGGGCACCTCGGCTGGGTTGCGCGCCCTGGTGCGCACCAAGGAGCGCTCTGAAGTGTGCTCCAAGGTGCGGCGTGCACGAAGTCGGAGCCCGGTTTGCCCCGGGTGTGCACCTCGCGTGCGCACCTCGCGTGCACCTTCGCTGCGGTGGGCACCTTGGCTGGGTTGCGCGCCTTGGTGGGCACCATGCAGTGCACGAAGTCGGAGCCCGGATTGCCCCGGGCGCGCACCTCCGCCAGGGTGGGCACCTTGGTGCGCACAACTTGCCTGGGGTGCGCACCAGGAAGGGCTCAAGATGGCACCCGCGTTCCGTTTTTTTCACTATCTTTCAGAACGGAAATTTTAAAATCTCGTTTTTTTTTGCCTTTTCTGGAAATTAGTGAAGGCAGCGCATCAAAGGTGCGCAACGCTGGTGCGAACCTGGGAGCGCTCCGATGTGTGCTCCAAGGTGCGGCGTGCACGAAGTCGGACCCCGGTTTGCCCCGGGTGCGCACCTCGCGTGCACCTTGGTGCGCACACCTTGGCTGGGTTGCGCGCCCTGGTGGGCACCATGGTGCGCACCAAGGAGCGCTCCGAAGTGTGCTCCAAGGTGCGGCGTGCACGAAGTCGGAGCCCGGTTTGCCCCGGGTGCGCACCTCGCGTGCACCTTCGCCGCGGTGGGCACCATGGCGTGCACGAAGTCGGAGCCCGGTTTGCCCCGGGTGCGCACCTCGCGTGCACCTTCGCCGGGGTGGGCACCTTGGTGTGCAGACCTTGGCTGGGTTGCGCGCCCTGGTGGGCACCATGGTGCGCACCAAGGAGCGCTCCGAAGTGTGCTCCAAGGTGCGGCCTGCACGAAGTCGGAGCCCGGTTTGCCCCGGGTGTGCACCTCGGGTGGGCACCTTGGTGCGCATGCCTTGCCTGGGCTGCGCACCAGGGCGGGCTCAAGATGGCACCCGCGTTCCTTTTTTTTCACTATCTTTCAAAACGGAAATTTTAAAATCTCATTTTTTTTTGCCTTTTTCTGGAAATTAGTGAAGGCAGCGCATCAAAGGTGCGCACCTCGCTGCCCACCACGGTGCGCAACGCCGGTGGGCACCCGGGAGTGCTTCGAAGTGTGCTCCAAGGTGCTGCGTGCACGTTGTCGGAGCCCGGTTTGCCCCGGGTGCGCACCTCGCGTGCACCTTCGTCGGGGTGGGCACCTTGGCTGGGTTTGCCCCGGCTGCGCTCCGAAGCGGGGTTATTGGAGCGCCGCCTCTTTTTTTGTCGGAGCGTTTGGTGGGGTTTCTCGCATTGGCTCTTCCGAGGCCCGGTTGCCACCCTGGCGCGCACGAAGTCGGAAGTAGGGTTAATTGCCCGGGTGCGCACCTTTGCCAGGGTGGGCACCTTACCTGGGCTGCGCACCAGGGCGGGCTCAAGATGGCACGCGCGTTCCGTTTTTTTCACTATCTTTCAAAACGGAAATTTTAAAATCTCCTTTTTTTTTTGCCTTTTCTGGAAATTAGTGAAGGCAGCGCATCAAAGGTGCGCACCTCGCTGCCCACCTTGGTGTGCTCTGAGGTGCGCACCCGGGAGCGCTACGAAGTGTGCTCCAAGGTGCGGCGTGCACGTTGTCGGAGCCCGGTTTGCCCCGGGTGCGCACCTCGCCTGCACCTTGGCCGGGGTGGGCACCTTGGCTGGGTTTGCCCAGGGTGCGCTCCGAAGCGGGGTTACTGGAGCGCCCCCTCTTTTTTTGTCAGAGCGTTTGGTGGGGTTTCTCGCATTGGCTCTTCCCAGGCCCGGTTGTTGGGTGCGCTCCCACCCTGGCGCGCGCGAAGTTGGAAGTTGGGTTAATTGCCCGGGCGCGCACCTTCGCCAGGGTGGGCACCTTGGTGCGCACACCTTGGCTGGGCTGCGCACCAGGGCGGGCTCAAGATGGCACCAGCATTCCCTTTTTCTCACTATCTTTCAAAACGGAAATTTTAAAATCTCGTTTTTTTTTTGCCTTTTATGGAAATTAGTGAAGGCATCGCATCAAAGGTGCGCACCTCGCTGCCCACCTTGGTGTGCTCCGAGGTGCCCACCACGGTGCGCAACGCCGGTGCGAACCCGGGAGCGCCCCGATGTGTGCTCCAAGGTGCGGCGTGCACGAAGTCGGACCCCGGTTTGCCCCGGGTGCGCACCTCGCGTGCACCTTGGTGCGCACACCTTGGCTGGGTTGCGCGGCCTGGTGGGCACCATGGTGCGCACCAAGGAGCGCTCCGAAGTGTGCTCCAAGGTGCGGCGTGCACGAAGTCGGAGCCCGGTTTGCCCCGGGTACGCACCTCGCGTGCACCTTCGCCGGGGTGGGCACCTCGGCTGGGTTGCGCGCCCTGGTGCGCACCAAGGAGCGCTCCGAAGTGTGCTCCAAGGTGCGGCGTGCACGAAGTCGGAGCCCGGTTTGCCCCGGGTGCGCACCTTCGCCGCGGTGCGCACCATGGCGTGCACGAAGTCGGAGCCCGGTTTGCCCCGGGTGCGCACCTCGCGTGCACCTTCGGCGGGGTTGCGCGCCCTGGTGGGCACCATGGTGCGCACCAAGGAGCGCTCCGAAGTGTGCTCCAAGGTGCGGCGTGCACGAAGTCGGAGCCCGGTTTGCCCCGGGTGCGCACCTCGCGTGCACCTTCGGCGGGGTTGCGCGCCCTGGTGGGCACCATGGTGCGCACCAAGGAGCGCTCCGAAGTGTGCTCCAAGGTGCGGCGTGCACGAAGTCGGAGCCCGGTTTGCCCCGGGTGCGCACCTCGCGTGCACCTTCACCGCGGTGGGCACCATGGCGTGCACGAAGTCGGAGCCCGGTTTGCCCCGGGTGCGCACCTCGCGTGCACCTTCGCCGGGGTGGGCACCTCGGCTGGGTTGCGCGCCCTGGTGCGCACCAAGGAGCGCTCCGAAGTGTGCTCCAAGGTGCGGCGTGCACGAAGTCGGAGCCCGGTTTGCCCCGGGTGCGCACCTCGCGTGCACCTTCGCCAGGGTGGGCACCTCGGTGCGCACACCTTCTCAATGTTTTCTTGCCTTTTCTGGAAATTGGTGAAGGCAGCGCATCAAAGGTGCGCACCTCGGTGTGCTCCGAGGTGCGAACCCGAGAGCGCTCCGAGGTGCCCACGAAGTCGAAAGTCGGGTTAATTGCATTGTTTTCCCCGGGTGCGCTCCGAGGTGCGCAACATCGGCGCGCACCAAGGAGGGCTCCGAAGTGTGCTCCAAGGTGCGCACGATGGCGTGCACCTCTGGTGCGCACGATTCGGAGCTCGGTTTGACCGGGGTGCGCACACCTTGGCTGGGTTGCGCACCTTTTGTGCGCTCCAAGGTGCGCACGAAGTCGGAGCTCGGTTTGCCCCGGGTGCGCACCTTCGCCAGGGTGCGCACCTTGATGCGCACGCCTTGGCTGGGCTGCGCACCTTGGTGGGCGCCATGGTGCGCACCTTTCGTGCGCTCCAAGGTGCGCACGAAGTCGGAGCTCGGTTTGCCCCGGGTGCGCACCTTGGTGGGCGCCATGGTGCACTCCGAGGTGCCCAAGATTGGTGCGCACCAAGGAGCGCTTCGAAGTGCGCTCCAAGGTGCGCGTGAAGTCGAAAGTTGGGTTAATTGTCCGGTTTGCCTCGGGTGCGCACCTTGCGTGCACCTTCGCCAGGGTGGGCGCCTTGGTGCGCACACCTTGGCTGGGCTGCGCACACCTTGGCACCCGCGTTTCCTTCATTTTAAATTTTTTTTTTTTACAATCTCTCAAGTGGGAAATTCTATAATCTCAACTTTTTTTGCCTTTTCAGGAAACTTTTGAATGGAGCGCATCATTGGTGCGCTCCGAAGTGTGCTCCAAAGCTCTCTCCAGCTGCGTGCACCTGCCCCGGCCGCGCACCCGGCCCCGCCCAGCTTCGCTCACCTGTCCCGGGCGTCTGGTGCGGAACCTTAGAGTAAGAAACATCACCGTGCACCTTGGCCAACGTGCGCGACTCGACCGAGCGCGCACTGGCCGAGGTGCACACCGATTTCACCTGGGTGCGCGCGCAGCACCTCGGGCGCACCGGGGTGCGCGCACAACGCCCGGGTTGCACCGTGGCCTGTGTGCTCGGGGTGCCTCGGGTGCGCGCTCGGTGTCGCCCCCGCGCGCGCGGTAGTGCGGGCAGCGCACCCCGGCCCGGCCCGGCCCCGACGAGAACGCAAACGGGCAAAAGGTTTATTCAAATAGCATTGCGACGCCCGGCGAAAAACTAAAAAAGGGTGCAACACCGGGACTTCCCGGGAGGTCACCCATCCCAGTACTACTCCGGCCCAAGCGCGCTTAACTGCGGAGTTCTGATGGGATCCGGTGCACTAATGCTGGTATGATCGCACCCGTTATGAGCTTGTCGCAGTGTGTACTTAGCAAACCGCGACCCACGTGCGAATCCACCCCGGCCACCCACCCCCGTCGAGGTGCACACCCTCCCTCGCGAAGTGCGCCCCGTTCGCCAAGTGTGAGCCCTGCCCGGGTGCGCGCACCTTGCTAGGGCGTCGGGTGTGCACCCGGCCCGGCCTACGTGCGTGCACCTGGAGGGGGCGTCGTGTGCGTGCAGTGTCCCGTCTGCAACGCGGTGCCCACACACCACCTCGGGCGCAACGACCTGCGCTCACATGTGGGCCGAGTGCACCTTGGTGCATGTTCGGGGCGCCTCGGGTGCACGCTCGATCTTGCCCCGGTGCACCAAGGCGCTCGGTTTGCCCCGGGTGCGCACTTGGTGCAAGGTGGGCACCCAAAATAGGGATCAAGCACCAAAACACAAGTTTCGGGATGCAAAATGGGACCCAAGGACCACAAATGCGTTCCAAGACCCATGATGGGTCCACGAGAACAAAAATGTGTTCCGAGACTTAATAAACAAATATTGGGTTTTAGGAGAAGAAACATGCTCTGATGCCCAAAACGAGAATCGACCCCGAAAAGGCCACAGGCCAAAAGTGGGATGCGAGACAAAAAAAAATGGGACCCGAGGACCAAAATTGGGTTCCCAGGTCGAAGACAGGGCAACCGGACAAGAAACGACCTCTAAGGCTCGAAATGAGTCCCGACGACTAAAACTTGACAAGAAGCACCCATCAGGCACCCAACTCGACACCCATGGGATGCCGACCCACCCGGGCTTCCACCTAGCACACCTTGGCACCCACCCACCCTCGCACCCAACCTCGCACCCAACTTAGCACCTTTGAACCCACATTGGCACTCACCCTGACCCTGGCACCTTGGAACCCACATTGGCACTCACCTTGACCCTGGCACCCACCTTTGCACTCACCTTGGGACCCACCCTGGCTCCCACCTCGGCACCCACCCAGACACCCACCTTGGTTCCTTGGCACCCACCTTGGATCCTTGGCACCCACCCCGACACCCACCTTGGCACGCAACTTGGCTACTTGCCACCCACCTTGGCTCCTTGACGCCCACCCCGACAACCACCCCGTGACCTACCCTGGCTAGGGTTGGTGCACACCCACCCTGGTGCCCACCTTGGCACCCACCCTATGACCCACCTTGGCACGCACCTTAGTACCCACCCCGTTACCCACCCTAGGACCCACCCCGTGACCCACCTTGGCCAGGGTGGGTGCACCCACCCTGGTGCCCACCTTGGCACCCACCCATCCTAGCACCCAGCCTGTGACCGGGCTTGGAACCCAACCTTGCACCCGCACCCGTCTTGGCCAGTGTGGGTGCGCACCCATCCTGGCACCCACGTTGTGACACACCCTTTAACCCACGCACCCTAGCACCCACGTTGGCACCCACCTTGGAACCCAACCTAGCAACTTGGCACCCACCCCGTGACCCACCTTGGCATCCACCATAGCAGTCGCCGACTTGGCACCCACCTCGGCACCCACCTTGACACTTGTGGACCCACCTTGCCACTCACCCTAGCATCGACCCATCCTAGCACCCACCCTGGCACCTTTGCACCCTAGCACTCACCCATCCTAGCACCTAACCTGTGACCCACCTTGACACTCACCCTCGCACCCACCTTGGAACCCAACCTAGCACCCACCCACCCTGACACCAACCCTAGCACCTACCCACCCTTGCACCCACCCTGTGACCCATCTTGGCACCCACCCATCCTACCACTCAACCTATCACCCACCTTCTCACCCACCTTGGCATCCACCTTAGCACCCACCCACACTGGCACCTTGGCACCCACCTCGGGCAAGGTGGGTGCACACCCACCCTGGCACCCAATTTAGAACCCACCGAGCATGTTACCCACCTTGGCACCCACATTGCAGCCCACCCTAGTACCCACCCTATGACCCACATTGGCATCCACACCCTAGCACCCAGGCACCTCGACACCCGCCTTGACACCCACCCTAGCACTGAACCTGTGACCCACCTTGGAACTCACCCTAGAACCCACCCACCCTGTGAACCACCTTGGCATCCACCTTAGCACCCACCCACCTTGGCACCCACTCTAGCACTCACCCATCCTAACACCCAACTTGTTACCCACCTTGGCACCCGCCCTCGCGTCCACCTTGAAACCCACCCTAGCACCCACCCACGCAGGAGCCCACCTTGGCACCCAACCTAACACCCACGCATCCTGGCACCCAACTTGTGACCCACCTTGGAACCCACCCTAGTACCCACCTTTGAACCCACTATATCACCAACCCACCTTGGCACCCACCCTATGACCCTCTTTGGAATCCACCCTAGCACGCACCCACCCTGGCACCCACCATGGAGCGCACCCTAGCACCCACCCACCTCGGCACGCACCTCAACACCCACCTTGGTGTGCGCACTGCGCCAACCTCTCAAAGACCCTATGTGGTGCGCTCCAAAGTGTACACCTTTGGTGCGCTCCAAGGTGCGCACCTTTGGTGCACACCGAGGTGCACACCAAAGTGTGCACCGAGGTGAGCACCAAAGTGCACTCCAGGGTGCACACCAAGGCGTGCACCTTTGGTGCGGTCAATGCAAACGAATTCGGAAGTTGGGGTCGATGTCCTAATCGCTGCTGCAGACTACACGTATGAGAATCGGACAAATAGCTTTATATAGGGGAGGTGTTGCGTTTGATGGGTCGACTCCCCTGGTTGTGTGCACTGCACCAACTTCAAAGACCCTGTCTTGTTTAAGAAGTCAAAAGTTGGGGTGGATGTCCTAATCATTGCTGCAGTCTACGCATGTATGAGAATCAGACAAATAGCTTATATAGGGGAGGTGTTGCATTCGGTGGGTTGACTCCCCTGGTTGTGCGCACTGCGCCAACCTCAAAGACCCCGCATAGCAGAAGAAGTCGGAAGTCGGATTTTGGTGAGCACCAAGGCGTGCACCTTTGGTGCGGTCAACGCAGACGAATTCAGAAGTTGGGGTGGATGTCCTAATCGTTGTTGCAGGCTACACATGTATGAGAATCAGACAAATAGCTTATATAGGGGAGGTGTTGGGTTTGATGGGTCAACTCCCTTGGTTGTGCGCATTACGCCAACCTCAAAGACCTTGTTTTCGTTAAGAAGTCAAAAGTTGGGGTCAATGTCCTAATGGCTCCTGCAGGCTACACATGTATGAGAATCGGACAAATAGCTTATATAGGGGAGGTGTTGGGTTTGATGGGTCGACTCCCCTGGTTGTGCGCATTACGTCAACCTCAAAGACCTTGTTTTCGTTAAGAAGTCAAAAGTTGGGGTCGATGTCCTAATTGCTCCTGTAGACTACACATGTATGAGAATCAGACAAATAGCTTATATAGGGGAGGTGTTGGGTTTGATGGGTTGACTCCCCTAGTTGTTCGCATTACACCAACCTCAAAGACCTTGTTTTCGTTTAGAAGCCGAAAGTTGGGGTCGATGTCCTAATTGCTCCTGCAGGCTACGCATGTATGAGAATCAGACAAATAGCTTATATAGGGGAGGTGTTGGGTTTGATGGGTCGACTCCCCTGGTTGTGCGCATTGCGCCAACCTCAAAGACCCTGCATTGCGGATGAAGTCGAAAGTCAGAGTTTGGTGTGCTACAAGGTGTGGTCGAAGGTGCTCACCTAGGTGTGCACCTTTGGAGCACAGGAAAAGTGCCCTCCAAAAGTGCGCACCTTTGGAGTGCACAAAAGTGCCCTCCAAAAGTGCGCACCTTTGGAGCGCAGAAAAGTGCCCTCCAAAAAGTGCCCTCCAAAAGTGCGCACCTTTGGAGCGCAGAAAAGTGCCCTCCAAAAAGTGCCCTCCAAAAGTGCGCACCTTTGGAGCGCAGAAAAGTGCCCTCCAAAAAGTGCCCTCCAAAAGTGCGCACCTTTGGAGCGCAGAAAAGTGCCCTCCAAAAGTGCGCACCTTTGGAGCGCAGAAAAGTGCCCTCCAAAAAGTGCCCTCCAAAAGTGCGCACCTTTGGAGCGCAGAAAAGTGCCCTCCAAAAAGTGCCCTCCAAAAGTGCGCACCTTTGGAGCGCAGAAAAGTGCCCTCCAAAAAGTGCCCTCCAAAAGTGCGCACCTTTGGAGCGCAGAAAAGTGCCCTCCAAAAAGTGCCCTCCAAAAGTGCGCACCTTTGGAGCGCAGAAAAGTGCCCTCCAAAAAGTGCCCTCCAAAAGTGCGCACCTTTGGAGCGCAGAAAAGTGCCCTCCAAAAGTGCGCACCTTTGGAGCGCACAAAAGTGCCCTCCAAAAGTGCGCACTTTTGGTGCGCACCAAGGCGCTGGTTCGGTCGTTGCAGGCGAGTTCGGAAGTTGGGGTCGATGTCCTGAGCGGAGGTGCAAACTACACAGGTGTCGGAATCGGACAAATAGCTTATATAGGGGAGGTGTATGCTTCGATGGGTCGACTCCCCAGGTTGAGCGCACCGCGCCAACCTCAAAGACCCTACGGTATGGATGAAGTCGGAAGTTGGGTCCGATGACCAATTCGATTAGTAGGTATGCTCATGAGGTCGGAATTTGGGTCCGATGACCTGCCATGTGCAGGAAGGCGAATGTTGACACTGTGCGTTGCAAGGTGCACACCAAGGCGCTGGTGCGGTCTTTTTAGTCGAGTTCGGAAGTTGGGGTCGATGTCCTGATCGGAGGTGCAAGCTACACAGGTGTGGGAATCGGACAAATAGCTTATATAGGGGAGGTGTATGCTTCGTTGGGTCGACTCCCCGGGTTGAGCGCACCGCGCCAACCTCAAAGACCCTACGGTATGGATGAAGTCGGAAGTTGGGTCCGATGACCGATTCGATATGTAGGCATACTCGCGAGGTCGGAATTTGGGTCCGATGACCTGCCACGTGCAGGAAGGCGAATGTTGGCACTGTGCGTTGCAAGGTGCGCACCAAGGCGCTGGTTCGGTCGTTGGAGGCGAGTTCGGAAGTTGGGGTCGATGTCTTGATCGGAGGTGCAAACTACACAGGTGTGGGAATCGGACAAATAGCTTATATAGGGGAGGTGTATGCTTCGTTGGGTCGACTCCCCGGGTTGAGCGCACCGCGCCAACCTCAAAGACCCTACGGTATGGATGAAGTCGGAAGTTGGGTCCGATGACCGATTCGATATGTAGGCATACTCGCGAGGTCGGAATTTGGGTCCGATGACCTGCCATGTGCAGGAAGGCGAATGTTGGGACTGTGCGTCGCAAGGTGCGCACCAAGGCGCTGGTGCCGTCGTTGCAGTCGAGTTCGGAAGTTGGGGTCGATGTCCTGGTCAGAGGTGCAAACTACACAGGTGTGGGAATCGGACAAATAGCTTATATAGGGGAGGTGTATGCTTCGATGGGTCGACTCCCTGGGTTGAGCGCACCGCGCCAACCTCAAAGACCCTACAGTATGGATGAAGTCGGAAGTTGGGTCCGATGACCGATTCGATACGTAGGCATATTGGCGAGGTCTGAATTTGTGTCCGATGACCTGCCATGCGCAGGAAGGCGGAATTTGGGTCCGATGACCGAGTTGATGGCGTGCCATGCGCAGAAAGGCGGAATTTGGGTCCGATGACCGAGTTGATGTTGATGGCCCGCCATGCACAGGAAGGCGGAATTTGGGTCCGATGACCGATTTGAAGGCGTGCCATACGCAAAAAGGCGGAGTTTGGGTCCGATGACCGAGTTGATATTGATGGCCCGCCATGCGCAGGAAGGCGGAATTTGGGTCCGATGACCTGACATACGCATGGAGTCCGACTCGGGGGCCGATGTTCGATTCGATGACTTGCATTGTGGGTAAAGTCGGAAGTTGTGGTCTTTGACCCGATTCGATGACCAGACTTCGGCTGCTTGAGAATCGGACAAATAACTTATATAGGGGAGGTAGTGTTCTCGAGCATCCTCCCCCCGTGCCCGTTTATGTCGATTGATGCTGGTGCTCGACTGGTTGGAGCGCTCGGATGCAAAAATCTTGCACCAGGATTTATCGATTGTGATGGACACGGCAAGTCTCCTGATTGCTATGCAGGAGCTCATCGTGAATCTCTATGCGGCCTTGGTATGGACTCGACCTGCGGAATGGTTCGGCAATGGTAGTCGCTCCAACACGTCCTTGCAATGGCCACAGAGGTGATTCGACTAGAGCTCCAGTCTAGCTTTTGGGTTGCTTGGCGGACTGGTATAGCCGCGATCGAGTTCCGGCCATGAACGTTTTAGATAGCTCTTGGGCTTTCTGGGACGGAAGTCGGAAGTTTGGGCTGTTGTCCGATTTGATGACCATTCTTCGGATGTGTGAGAATCGGACAAATAACTTATATAGGGGACTGTGTTGTCTCACGCAGCCCCCTCCGTGCCCCTCTATCTCGACCGATGTTGGTGCTTGAAAGGGTTGGGATCGCTCGGATTTATAAACGTGCACCACCATTTGTCGAGTGTGAGGGACGCGGCAGGTCTCCTAAATGCTATGCGGGCGCTCTCTGAGAATCTCTATCCGGCCTCGACACAGACTAGTCTTGCTGAATGGTTTGGCACTGGTAGTCGATCCAACACGTCGTTGTTGTGGCCGCCTAGGCGATTCGATTCGAGCCCCCGTCTAGCTTTTGGGTTGCTTGGCGGATTTTGCCCTATCCGCAAGTGAGCTCGGTCCCTAAACGTTCGAGAAACCCGATTGCTATGCGCCGACTCTCTTTCTTGCGAGCCTCCATCTAGCTTTTGGGTCTCTACGGAACGGAAGTCGGAATCTGGGACCGTTGTTTGATTCGACGAGGCAGACTACGGTTGTGCGAGAATCGGACAAATAACTTATATAGGGGAGGTGTTGACTGGAGCATTCTCCCCCGTGCCCCTCTAACTCGACCAATGCTGGCGCTCGAACGGTGGTAGCGCTCGGATTTTCATTGAGCGCCAGCATTGGTCGATTTAGAGGGGCATGCGAGATTCCCGAATGCTATGCGAGGGCTCTAACGGAAATGTCTATTGGCTTCGGTATGGATGCAATTGCGAGTGGTTCGGCAAAGGTAGTCGTTCCGATGCGTCCATGTCGTGGCCAAATCGATAATTCGATTTGAGCCCTCGTATAGCATTTGGGTCTCTCGATGTGATTCCGCATTCCAGTCCCTTTGGGCACTGCTTGAGCCGCATCCCAGGGGGTTCCCTTCCCAATAATCTGCCTCGCAACCCGATTGCTATGCGGTGAGGCTCCTCGGCCGCCTCGGAACTATCTGTGTATCAGACGCATCGCGGGATAAGGGGTTGGCAACGGTAGTCGCCCCAAGCGCGTCCGATGCTTGGACCATTCCGAGGCGGCCCTGAAGCCTCTTCCGTCTAGCCGTTGGGTCCTTCTCGCCGCATCCCTCGCCTCGCACCCCGATTGCTATGCGGTGAGGCTCCTCGGCCGCCTCGGAACTATCTGTGTATCGGACGCGTCGCGGGATAAGGGGTTGTCACTGGTAGTCGCCCCAAGCGCGTCCGATGCTTGGACCATTCCGAGGCGGCCCTGAAGCCTCTTCCGTCTAGCCGTTGGGTCCTTCTCGCCGCATCCCTCGCCTCGCACCCCGATTGCTATGCGGTGAGGCTCCTCGGCCGCCTCGGAACTATCTGTGTATCGGACGCGTCGCGGGATAAGGGGTTGTCATTGGTAGTCGCCCCAAGCGCGTCCGATGCTTGGACCATTCCGAGGCGGCCCTGAAGCCTCTTCCGTCTAGCCGTTGGGTCCTTCTCGCCGCATCCCTCGCCTCGCACCCCGATTGCTATGCGGTGAGGCTCCTCGGCCGCCTCGGAACTATCTGTGTATCGGACGCGTCGCGGGATAAGGGGTTGTCACTGGTAGTCGCCCCAAGCGCGTCCGATGCTTGGACCATTCCGAGGCGGCCCTGAAGCCTCTTCCGTCTAGCCGTTGGGTCCTTCTCGCCGCATCCCTCGCCTCGCACCCCGATTGCTATGCGGTGAGGCTCCTCGGCCGCCTCGGAACTATCTGTGTATCGGACGCGTCGCGGGATAAGGGGTTGTCACTGGTAGTCGCCCCAAGCGCGTTCGATGCTTGGACCATTCCGAGGCGGCCCTGAAGCCTCTTCCGTCTAGCCGTTGGGTCCTTCTCGCCGCATCCCTCGCCTCGCACCCCGATTGCTATGCGGTGAGGCTCCTCGGCCGCCTTGGAACTATCTGTGTATCGGACGCGTCGCGGGATAAGGGGTTGTCACTGGTAGTCGCCCCAAGCGCGTCCGATGCTTAGACCATTCCGAGGCGGACCCGAAGCCTCTTCCGTCTAGCCGTTGGGTCCTTCTCGCCGCATCCTTCGCCTCGCACCCCGATTGCTATGCGGTGAGGCTCCTCGGCCGCCTCGGAACTATCTGTGTATCGGACGCGTCGCGGGATAAGGGGTTGTCACTGGTAGTCGCCCCAAGCGCGTCCGATGCTTGGACCATTCCGAGGCGGACCCGAAGCCTCTTCCGTCTAGCCGTTGGGTCCTTCTCGCCGCATCCCTCGCCTCGCACCCCGATTGCTATGCGGTGAGGCTCCTCGGCCGCCTTGGAACTATCTGTGTATCGGACGCGTCGCGGGATAAGGGGTTGTCACTGGTAGTCGCCCCAAGCGCGTCCGATGCTTGGACCATTCCGAGGCGGACCCGAAGCCTCTTCCGTCTAGCCGTTGGGTCCTTCTCGCCGCATCCCTCGCCTCGCACCCCGATTGCTATGCGGTGAGGCTCCTCGGCCGCCTTGGAACTATCTGTGTATCGGACGCGTCGCGGGATAAGGGGTTGTCACTGGTAGTCGCCCCAAGCGCGTCCGATGCTTGGACCATTCCGAGGCGGACCCGAAGCCTCTTCCGTCTAGCCGTTGGGTCCTTCTCGCCGCATCCCTCGCCTCGCACCCCGATTGCTATGCGGTGAGGCTCCTCGGCCGCCTTGGAACTATCTGTGTATCGGACGCGTCGCGGGATAAGGGGTTGTCACTGGTAGTCGCCCCAAGCGCGTCCGATGCTTGGACCATTCCGAGGCGGCCCCGAAGCCTCTTCCGTGTAGCCGTTGGGTCCTTCTCGCCGCATCCCTCGCCTCGCACCCCGATTGCTATGCGGTGAGGCTCCTCGGCCGCCTTGGAACTATCTGTGTATCGGACGCGTCGCGGGATAAGGGGTTGTCACTGGTAGTCGCCCCAAGCGCGTCCGATGCTTGGACCATTCCGAGGCGGCCCCGAAGCCTCTTCCGTGTAGCCGTTGGGTCCTTCTCGCCGCATCCCTCGCCTCGCACCCCGATTGCTATGCGGTGAGGCTCCTCGGCCGCCTTGGAACTATCTGTGTATCGGACGCGTCGCGGGATAAGGGGTTGTCACTGGTAGTCGCCCCAAGCGCGTCCGATGCTTGGACCATTCCGAGGCGGACCTGAAGCCTCTTCCCTCTAGCCGTTGGGGCTTTCTCGCCGCATCCCTCGCCTCGCACCCTGATTGCTATGCTGTGAGGCTCCTCGGCCGCCTTGGAACTATCTGTGTATCGGACGCATCGCGGGATAAGGGGTTGGCAGTGGTAGTCGCCCCAAGCGCATCCGATGCTTGGACCATTCCGAGGCGGCCCTGCAGCCTCTTCCGTCTAGCCGTTGGGGCCATCTCGCCGCATCCCCCACCTCGCACCACGATTGCTATGCGGTGAGGCTCCTTGGCCGCCTCGGAACTATCTGTGTATCGGACGCATCGCGGGATAAGGGGTTGTCACTGGTAGTCGCCCCAAGCGCGTCCGATGCTTGGACTATTCCGAGGCGGCCCTGCAGCCTCTTCCGTCTAGCCGTTGGGGCCATCTCGCTGCATCCCCCACCTCCTCGGCCGCCTCGGAACTATCTGTGTATCGGACGCATCGCGGGATAAGGGGTTGGCAGTGGTAGTCGCCCCAAGCGCGTCCGATGCTTGGACTATTCCGAGGCAGCCCTGCAGCCTCTTCCGTCTAGCCTTTGGGGCCATCTCGCCGCATCCCTCGCCTCGCACCCCGATTGCTATGCGGTGAGGCTCCTCGGCCGCCTGGGAACTATCTTCGTATCGGACGCATCGCGGGATAAGGGGTTGTCACTGGTAGTCGCCCCAAGCGCGTCCGATGCTTGGACTATTCCGAGGCGGCCCTGTGGCCTCTTCCGTCTAGCCGTTGGGGCCATCTCGCCGCATCCCCCACCTCGCACCCCGATTGCTATGCGGTGAGGCTCTTCGGCCGCCTTGGAACTATCTTCGTATCGGACGCATTGCGGGATAAGGGGTTGTCACTGGTAGTGGCCCCAAGCGCGTCCGATGCTTGGACTATTCCGAGGCGGCCCTGCAGCCTCTTCCGTCTAGCCGTTGGGGCCATCTCGCCGCATCCCCCACCTCGCACCCCGATTGCTATGCGGTGAGGCTCCTCGGCCGCCTTGGAACTATCTTCGTATCGGACGCATCGCGGGATAAGGGGTTGTCACTGGTAGTCGCCCCAAGCGCGTCCGATGCTTGGACTATTCCGACGCGGCCCTGTGGCCTCTTCCGTCTAGCCGTTGGGGCCATCTCGCCGCATCCCCCACCTCGCACCCCGATTGCTATGCGGTGAGGCTCCTCGGCCGCCTTGGAACCATCTTCGTATCGGACGCATCGCGGGATAGGGGGCTGTCACTGGTAGTCGCCCCAAGCGTGTCCGATGCTTGGACCATTCCTAGGCGGCCCTGAAGCCTCTTCCGTCTAGCCGTTGGGGCCTTCCCGCCCCATCCCTCGCCTCGCACCCCCGATTGCTATGCGGTGAGGCTCCTCGGCCGCCTTGGAACCATCTGTGTATCGGACGCATCGCGGGATAAGGGGTTGGCACTGGCAGTCGCCCCAAGCGCGTCCGATGCTTGGACCATTCCGAGGTGGCCCTGAAGCCTCTTCCGTCTAGCCGTTGGGGCCTTCCCGCCCCATCCCTCGCCTCGCACCCCGATTGATATGCGGTGAGGCTCCTCGGCCGCCTTGGAACTATCTGTGTATCGGACGCATCGCGGGATAAGGGGTTGGCACTGGTAGTCGTCCCAATCGCATCCGATGCTTGGACCATTCCGAGGCGGCCCTGCAGCCTCTTCCGTTTAGCCGTCGGGGCCTTCCCGCCGCATCCCTCGCCTCGCATCCCGATTCCTATGCGGTGAGTCTTCTCGGCCGCCGCGGAACTATACCTGTTATTGCTACTGCATCCTTCGGCTGGTAACCTCCTCTGCCGCCTTGGAACGTTCTCTTTGTCGGACGCGTCGCGGGATAAGGGGTTGGCACTGGTAGTCGCCCCAAGCGCGCCCGATGCATAGACCGCTCCGAGTCGACCTTGCTTTCAGCCTCTCACATGCATAGACCTCTCTGAGTCGACCCTGCAGCCTCTCACGTTTAGCCTTTGGAATCTCGCCTCACAACATGATTGCTATCCTTGATGCATCCCTTGCCTCGAGCCCTGATTGCTTTCTTGGCTGCATCCCTCCTCTCCTCACAGCCCGGTTGTCATCACTGCTTCATCCGTCGCTTCATGCATTCTGGCTGCTGGGCCCTTCCCACCGCACACCTCGATTGCTATCTCTTCTGCATCACACACCCCGATTGCTATCTCTGCTACATCCCTCGGCTCTCACTTCTGCATCCTTCGCCTCACACCTCGATTGCTATCAATGCTGCATCCGTAACCTCACACCCCGATTGCTATGCGGGGAGGCTCCTTGGCCGCCTTGGAAATTTCTGTGTGTCGGACGCACCGCGGGATAAGGGGTTGGCACTGGTAGTCGCCCCAAGTGCGCCCGATTCTTAGACCGCTTCGAGGTGACCTCGTAGCCTCTTTCGTCCAGGCTTCCTGCCTTCAACGCCCTTTTTACACCTCGATTGCTATGCGCGGGCTCGTTGGCGTCTATCACCTCTCTGCGAAGAGTGGCACGATGATTGTTGGGGTAAATCGTAGCAGTCCGATCTCTGGCCTTGGGCCATTGTGAGGGCTGATCGATTTCCTGTGCGCATCTCGTGTTCGCCCAGTAACAGACTCGACGACTTGTAATCGGTCTTGTTCCCGATTGTTCCTGGAGGTAGTCTTCG
>NW_026728895.1:300000-315000 GCF_030272615.1 Cryptomeria japonica | reverse complement strand
TGCGCACCTCGCGTGCACCTTCGCCGGGGTGGGCACCTTGGTGTGCAGACCTTGGCTGGGTTGCGCGCCCTGGTGGGCACCATGGTGCGCACCAAGGAGCGCTCCGAAGTGTGCTCCAAGGTGCGGCCTGCACGAAGTCGGAGCCCGGTTTGCCCCGGGTGTGCACCTCGGGTGGGCACCTTGGTGCGCATGCCTTGCCTGGGCTGCGCACCAGGGCGGGCTCAAGATGGCACCCGCGTTCCTTTTTTTTCACTATCTTTCAAAACGGAAATTTTAAAATCTCATTTTTTTTTGCCTTTTTCTGGAAATTAGTGAAGGCAGCGCATCAAAGGTGCGCACCTCGCTGCCCACCACGGTGCGCAACGCCGGTGGGCACCCGGGAGTGCTTCGAAGTGTGCTCCAAGGTGCTGCGTGCACGTTGTCGGAGCCCGGTTTGCCCCCGGGTGCGCACCTCGCGTGCACCTTCGTCGGGGTGGGCACCTTGGCTGGGTTTGCCCCGGCTGCGCTCCGAAGCGGGGTTATTGGAGCGCCGCCTCTTTTTTTGTCGGAGCGTTTGGTGGGGTTTCTCGCATTGGCTCTTCCGAGGCCCGGTTGCCACCCTGGCGCGCACGAAGTCGGAGAGTAGGGTTAATTGCCCGGGTGCGCACCTTTGCCAGGGTGGGCACCTTACCTGGGCTGCGCACCAGGGCGGGCTCAAGATGGCACGCGCGTTCCGTTTTTTTCACTATCTTTCAAAACGGAAATTTTAAAATCTCCTTTTTTTTTTTGCCTTTTCTGGAAATTAGTGAAGGCAGCGCATCAAAGGTGCGCACCTCGCTGCCCACCTTGGTGTGCTCTGAGGTGCGCACCCGGGAGCGCTACGAAGTGTGCTCCAAGGTGCGGCGTGCACGTTGTCGGAGCCCGGTTTGCCCCGGGTGCGCACCTCGCCTGCACCTTGGCCGGGGTGGGCACCTTGGCTGGGTTTGCCCAGGGTGCGCTCCGAAGCGGGGTTACTGGAGCGCCCCCTCTTTTTTTGTCAGAGCGTTTGGTGGGGTTTCTCGCATTGGCTCTTCCAGGCCCGGTTGTTGGGTGCGCTCCCACCCTGGCGCGCGCGAAGTTGGAAGTTGGGTTAATTGCCCGGGCGCGCACCTTCGCCAGGGTGGGCACCTTGGTGCGCACACCTTGGCTGGGCTGCGCACCAGGGCGGGCTCAAGATGGCACCAGCATTCCCTTTTTCTCACTATCTTTCAAAACGGAAATTTTAAAATCTCGTTTTTTTTTTTGCCTTTTATGGAAATTAGTGAAGGCATCGCATCAAAGGTGCGCACCTCGCTGCCCACCTTGGTGTGCTCCGAGGTGCCCACCACGGTGCGCAACGCCGGTGCGAACCCGGGAGCGCCCCGATGTGTGCTCCAAGGTGCGGCGTGCACGAAGTCGGACCCCGGTTTGCCCCGGGTGCGCACCTCGCGTGCACCTTGGTGCGCACACCTTGGCTGGGTTGCGCGGCCTGGTGGGCACCATGGTGCGCACCAAGGAGCGCTCCGAAGTGTGCTCCAAGGTGCGGCGTGCACGAAGTCGGAGCCCGGTTTGCCCCGGGTACGCACCTCGCGTGCACCTTCGCCGGGGTGGGCACCTCGGCTGGGTTGCGCGCCCTGGTGCGCACCAAGGAGCGCTCCGAAGTGTGCTCCAAGGTGCGGCGTGCACGAAAGTCGGAGCCCGGTTTGCCCCCGGGTGCGCACCTTCGCCGCGGTGCGCACCATGGCGTGCACGAAGTCGGAGCCCGGTTTGCCCCGGGTGCGCACCTCGCGTGCACCTTCGGCGGGGTTGCGCGCCCTGGTGGGCACCATGGTGCGCACCAAGGAGCGCTCCGAAGTGTGCTCCAAGGTGCGGCGTGCACGAAGTCGGAGCCCGGTTTGCCCCCGGGTGCGCACCTCGCGTGCACCTTCGGGTTGCGCGCCCTGGTGGGCACCATGGTGCGCACCAAGGAGCGCTCCGAAGTGTGCTCCAAGGTGCGGCGTGCACGAAGTCGGAGCCCGGTTTGCCCCGGGTGCGCACCTCGCGTGCACCTTCGCCGCGGTGGGCACCATGGCGTGCACGAAGTCGGAGCCCGGTTTGCCCCGGGTGCGCACCTCGCGTGCACCTTCGCCGGGGTGGGCACCTCGGCTGGGTTGCGCGCCCTGGTGCGCACCAAGGAGCGCTCCGAAGTGTGCTCCAAGGTGCGGCGTGCACGAAGTCGGAGCCCGGTTTGCCCCGGGTGCGCACCTCGCGTGCACCTTCGCCAGGGTGGGCACCTCGGTGCGCACACCTTCTCAATGTTTTCTTGCCTTTTCTGGAAATTGGTGAAGGCAGCGCATCAAAGGTGCGCACCTCGGTGTGCTCCGAGGTGCGAACCCGAGAGCGCTCCGAGGTGCCCACGAAGTCGAAAGTCGGGTTAATTGCATTGTTTTCCCCGGGTGCGCTCCGAGGTGCGCAACATCGGCGCGCACCAAGGAGGGCTCCGAAGTGTGCTCCAAGGTGCGCACGATGGCGTGCACCTCTGGTGCGCACGATTCGGAGCTCGGTTTGACCGGGGTGCGCACACCTTGGCTGGGTTGCGCACCTTTTGTGCGCTCCAAGGTGCGCACGAAGTCGGAGCTCGGTTTGCCCCGGGTGCGCACCTTCGCCAGGGTGCGCACCTTGATGCGCACGCCTTGGCTGGGCTGCGCACCTTGGTGGGCGCCATGGTGCGCACCTTTCGTGCGCTCCAAGGTGCGCACGAAGTCGGAGCTCGGTTTGCCCCGGGTGCGCACCTTGGTGGGCGCCATGGTGCACTCCGAGGTGCCCAAGATTGGTGCGCACCAAGGAGCGCTCCGAAGTGCGCTCCAAGGTGCGCGCGAAGTCGAAAGTTGGGTTAATTGTCCGGTTTGCCTCGGGTGCGCACCTTGCGTGCACCTTCGCCAGGGTGGGCGCCTTGGTGCGCACACCTTGGCTGGGCTGCGCACACCTTGGCACCCGCGTTTCCTTCATTTTAAATTTTTTTTTTTTACAATCTCTCAAGTGGGAAATTCTATAATCTCAACTTTTTTTGCCTTTTCAGGAAACTTTTGAATGGAGCGCATCATTGGTGCGCTCCGAGAGTGTGCTCCAAAGCTCTCTCCAGCTGCGTGCACCTGCCCCGGCCGCGCACCCGGCCCCGCCCAGCTTCGCTCACCTGTCCCGGGCGTCTGGTGCGGAACCTTAGAGTAAGAAACATCACCGTGCACCTTGGCCAACGTGCGCGACTCGACCGAGCGCGCACTGGCCGAGGTGCACACCGATTTCACCTGGGTGCGCGCGCAGCACCTCGGGCGCACCGGGGTGCGCGCACAACGCCCGGGTTGCACCGTGGCCTGTGTGCTCGGGGCGCCTCGGGTGCGCGCTCGGTGTCGCCCCCCGCGCGCGCCGGTAGTGCGGGCAGCGCACCCCGGCCCGGCCCGGCCCCGACGAGAACGCAAACGGGCAAAAGGTTTATTCAAATAGCATTGCGACGCCCGGCGAAAAACTAAAAAAGGGTGCAACACCGGGACTTCCCGGGAGGTCACCCATCCCAGTACTACTCCGGCCCAAGCGCGCTTAACTGCGGAGTTCTGATGGGATCCGGTGCACTAACGCTGGTATGATCGCACCCGTTATGAGCTTGTCGCAGTGTGTACTTAGCAAACCGCGACCCACGTGCGAATCCACCCCGGCCACCCACCCCCGTCGAGGTGCACACCCTCCCTCGCGAAGTGCGCCCCGTTCGCCAAGTGTGAGCCCTGCCCGGGTGCGCGCACCTTGCTAGGGCGTCGGGTGTGCACCCGGCCCGGCCTACGTGCGTGCACCTGGAGGGGGCGTCGTGTGCGTGCAGTGTCCCGTCTGCAACGCGGTGCCCACACACCACCTCGGGCGCAACGACCTGCGCTCACATGTGGGCCGAGTGCACCTTGGTGCATGTTCGGGGCGCCTCGGGTGCACGCTCGATCTTGCCCCGGTGCACCAAGGCGCTCGGTTTGCCCCGGGTGCGCACTTGGTGCAAGGTGGGCACCCAAAATAGGGATCAAGCACCAAAACACAAGTTTCGGGATGCAAAATGGGACCCAAGGACCACAAATGCGTTCCAAGACCCATGATGGGTCCACGAGAACAAAAATGTGTTCCGAGACTTAATAAACAAATATTGGGTTTTAGGAGAAGAAACATGCTCTGATGCCCAAAACGAGAATCGACCCCGAAAAGGCCACAGGCCAAAAGTGGGATGCGAGACAAAAAAAAATGGGACCCGAGGACCAAAATTGGGTTCCCAGGTCGAAGACAGGGCAACCGGACAAGAAACGACCTCTAAGGCTCGAAATGAGTCCCGACGACTAAAACTTGACAAGAAGCACCCATCAGGCACCCAACTCGACACCCATGGGATGCCGACCCACCCGGGCTTCCACCTAGCACACCTTGGCACCCACCCACCCTCGCACCCAACCTCGCACCCAACTTAGCACCTTTGAACCCACATTGGCACTCACCCTGACCCTGGCACCTTGGAACCCACATTGGCACTCACCTTGACCCTGGCACCCACCTTTGCACTCACCTTGGGACCCACCCTGGCTCCCACCTCGGCACCCACCCAGACACCCACCTTGGTTCCTTGGCACCCACCTTGGATCCTTGGCACCCACCCCGACACCCACCTTGGCACGCAACTTGGCTACTTGCCACCCACCTTGGCTCCTTGACGCCCACCCCGACAACCACCCCGTGACCTACCCTGGCTAGGGTTGGTGCACACCCACCCTGGTGCCCACCTTGGCACCCACCCTATGACCCACCTTGGCACGCACCTTAGTACCCACCCCGTTACCCACCCTAGGACCCACCCCGTGACCCACCTTGGCCAGGGTGGGTGCACCCACCCTGGTGCCCACCTTGGCACCCACCCATCCTAGCACCCAGCCTGTGACCGGGCTTGGAACCCAACCTTGCACCCGCACCCGTCTTGGCCAGTGTGGGTGCGCACCCATCCTGGCACCCACGTTGTGACACACCCTTTAACCCACGCACCCTAGCACCCACGTTGGCACCCACCTTGGAACCCAACCTAGCAACTTGGCACCCACCCCGTGACCCACCTTGGCATCCACCATAGCAGTCGCCGACTTGGCACCCACCTCGGCACCCACCTTGACACTTGTGGACCCACCTTGCCACTCACCCTAGCATCGACCCATCCTAGCACCCACCCTGGCACCTTTGCACCCTAGCACTCACCCATCCTAGCACCTAACCTGTGACCCACCTTGACACTCACCCTCGCACCCACCTTGGAACCCAACCTAGCACCCACCCACCCTGACACCAACCCTAGCACCTACCCACCCTTGCACCCACCCTGTGACCCATCTTGGCACCCACCCATCCTACCACTCAACCTATCACCCACCTTCTCACCCACCTTGGCATCCACCTTAGCACCCACCCACACTGGCACCTTGGCACCCACCTCGGGCAAGGTGGGTGCACACCCACCCTGGCACCCAATTTAGAACCCACCGAGCATGTTACCCACCTTGGCACCCACATTGCAGCCCACCCTAGTACCCACCCTATGACCCACATTGGCATCCACACCCTAGCACCCAGGCACCTCGACACCCGCCTTGACACCCACCCTAGCACTGAACCTGTGACCCACCTTGGAACTCACCCTAGAACCCACCCACCCTGTGAACCACCTTGGCATCCACCTTAGCACCCACCCACCTTGGCACCCACTCTAGCACTCACCCATCCTAACACCCAACTTGTTACCCACCTTGGCACCCGCCCTCGCGTCCACCTTGAAACCCACCCTAGCACCCACCCACGCAGGAGCCCACCTTGGCACCCAACCTAACACCCACGCATCCTGGCACCCAACTTGTGACCCACCTTGGAACCCACCCTAGTACCCACCTTTGAACCCACTATATCACCAACCCACCTTGGCACCCACCCTATGACCCTCTTTGGAATCCACCCTAGCACGCACCCACCCTGGCACCCACCATGGAGCGCACCCTAGCACCCACCCACCTCGGCACGCACCTCAACACCCACCTTGGTGTGCGCACTGCGCCAACCTCTCAAAGACCCTATGTGGTGCGCTCCAAAGTGTACACCTTTGGTGCGCTCCAAGGTGCGCACCTTTGGTGCACACCGAGGTGCACACCAAAGTGTGCACCGAGGTGAGCACCAAAGTGCACTCCAGGGTGCACACCAAGGCGTGCACCTTTGGTGCGGTCAATGCAAACGAATTCGGAAGTTGGGGTCGATGTCCTAATCGCTGCTGCAGACTACACGTATGAGAATCGGACAAATAGCTTTATATAGGGGAGGTGTTGCGTTTGATGGGTCGACTCCCCTGGTTGTGTGCACTGCACCAACTTCAAAGACCCTGTCTTGTTTAAGAAGTCAAAAGTTGGGGTGGATGTCCTAATCATTGCTGCAGTCTACGCATGTATGAGAATCAGACAAATAGCTTATATAGGGGAGGTGTTGCATTCGGTGGGTTGACTCCCCTGGTTGTGCGCACTGCGCCAACCTCAAAGACCCCGCATAGCAGAAGAAGTCGGAAGTCGGATTTTGGTGAGCACCAAGGCGTGCACCTTTGGTGCGGTCAACGCAGACGAATTCAGAAGTTGGGGTGGATGTCCTAATCGTTGTTGCAGGCTACACATGTATGAGAATCAGACAAATAGCTTATATAGGGGAGGTGTTGGGTTTGATGGGTCAACTCCCTTGGTTGTGCGCATTACGCCAACCTCAAAGACCTTGTTTTCGTTAAGAAGTCAAAAGTTGGGGTCAATGTCCTAATGGCTCCTGCAGGCTACACATGTATGAGAATCGGACAAATAGCTTATATAGGGGAGGTGTTGGGTTTGATGGGTCGACTCCCCTGGTTGTGCGCATTACGTCAACCTCAAAGACCTTGTTTTCGTTAAGAAGTCAAAAGTTGGGGTCGATGTCCTAATTGCTCCTGTAGACTACACATGTATGAGAATCAGACAAATAGCTTATATAGGGGAGGTGTTGGGTTTGATGGGTTGACTCCCCTAGTTGTTCGCATTACACCAACCTCAAAGACCTTGTTTTCGTTTAGAAGCCGAAAGTTGGGGTCGATGTCCTAATTGCTCCTGCAGGCTACGCATGTATGAGAATCAGACAAATAGCTTATATAGGGGAGGTGTTGGGTTTGATGGGTCGACTCCCCTGGTTGTGCGCATTGCGCCAACCTCAAAGACCCTGCATTGCGGATGAAGTCGAAAGTCAGAGTTTGGTGTGCTACAAGGTGTGGTCGAAGGTGCTCACCTAGGTGTGCACCTTTGGAGCACAGGAAAAGTGCCCTCCAAAAGTGCGCACCTTTGGAGTGCACAAAAGTGCCCTCCAAAAGTGCGCACCTTTGGAGCGCAGAAAAGTGCCCTCCAAAAAGTGCCCTCCAAAAGTGCGCACCTTTGGAGCGCAGAAAAGTGCCCTCCAAAAGTGCGCACCTTTGGAGCGCAGAAAAGTGCCCTCCAAAAAGTGCCCTCCAAAAGTGCGCACCTTTGGAGCGCAGAAAAGTGCCCTCCAAAAGTGCGCACCTTTGGAGCGCAGAAAAGTGCCCTCCAAAAAGTGCCCTCCAAAAGTGCGCACCTTTGGAGCGCAGAAAAGTGCCCTCCAAAAAGTGCCCTCCAAAAGTGCGCACCTTTGGAGCGCAGAAAAGTGCCCTCCAAAAAGTGCCCTCCAAAAGTGCGCACCTTTGGAGCGCAGAAAAGTGCCCTCCAAAAAGTGCCCTCCAAAAGTGCGCACCTTTGGAGCGCAGAAAAGTGCCCTCCAAAAAGTGCCCTCCAAAAGTGCGCACCTTTGGAGCGCAGAAAAGTGCCCTCCAAAAGTGCGCACCTTTGGAGCGCACAAAAGTGCCCTCCAAAAGTGCGCACTTTTGGTGCGCACCAAGGCGCTGGTTCGGTCGTTGCAGGCGAGTTCGGAAGTTGGGGTCGATGTCCTGAGCGGAGGTGCAAACTACACAGGTGTCGGAATCGGACAAATAGCTTATATAGGGGAGGTGTATGCTTCGATGGGTCGACTCCCCAGGTTGAGCGCACCGCGCCAACCTCAAAGACCCTACGGTATGGATGAAGTCGGAAGTTGGGTCCGATGACCAATTCGATTAGTAGGTATGCTCATGAGGTCGGAATTTGGGTCCGATGACCTGCCATGTGCAGGAAGGCGAATGTTGACACTGTGCGTTGCAAGGTGCACACCAAGGCGCTGGTGCGGTCTTTTTAGTCGAGTTCGGAAGTTGGGGTCGATGTCCTGATCGGAGGTGCAAGCTACACAGGTGTGGGAATCGGACAAATAGCTTATATAGGGGAGGTGTATGCTTCGTTGGGTCGACTCCCCGGGTTGAGCGCACCGCGCCAACCTCAAAGACCCTACGGTATGGATGAAGTCGGAAGTTGGGTCCGATGACCGATTCGATATGTAGGCATACTCGCGAGGTCGGAATTTGGGTCCGATGACCTGCCACGTGCAGGAAGGCGAATGTTGGCACTGTGCGTTGCAAGGTGCGCACCAAGGCGCTGGTTCGGTCGTTGGAGGCGAGTTCGGAAGTTGGGGTCGATGTCTTGATCGGAGGTGCAAACTACACAGGTGTGGGAATCGGACAAATAGCTTATATAGGGGAGGTGTATGCTTCGTTGGGTCGACTCCCCGGGTTGAGCGCACCGCGCCAACCTCAAAGACCCTACGGTATGGATGAAGTCGGAAGTTGGGTCCGATGACCGATTCGATATGTAGGCATACTCGCGAGGTCGGAATTTGGGTCCGATGACCTGCCATGTGCAGGAAGGCGAATGTTGGGACTGTGCGTCGCAAGGTGCGCACCAAGGCGCTGGTGCCGTCGTTGCAGTCGAGTTCGGAAGTTGGGGTCGATGTCCTGGTCAGAGGTGCAAACTACACAGGTGTGGGAATCGGACAAATAGCTTATATAGGGGAGGTGTATGCTTCGATGGGTCGACTCCCTGGGTTGAGCGCACCGCGCCAACCTCAAAGACCCTACAGTATGGATGAAGTCGGAAGTTGGGTCCGATGACCGATTCGATACGTAGGCATATTGGCGAGGTCTGAATTTGTGTCCGATGACCTGCCATGCGCAGGAAGGCGGAATTTGGGTCCGATGACCGAGTTGATGGCGTGCCATGCGCAGAAAGGCGGAATTTGGGTCCGATGACCGAGTTGATGTTGATGGCCCGCCATGCACAGGAAGGCGGAATTTGGGTCCGATGACCGATTTGAAGGCGTGCCATACGCAAAAAGGCGGAGTTTGGGTCCGATGACCGAGTTGATATTGATGGCCCGCCATGCGCAGGAAGGCGGAATTTGGGTCCGATGACCTGACATACGCATGGAGTCCGACTCGGGGGCCGATGTTCGATTCGATGACTTGCATTGTGGGTAAAGTCGGAAGTTGTGGTCTTTGACCCGATTCGATGACCAGACTTCGGCTGCTTGAGAATCGGACAAATAACTTATATAGGGGAGGTAGTGTTCTCGAGCATCCTCCCCCCGTGCCCGTTTATGTCGATTGATGCTGGTGCTCGACTGGTTGGAGCGCTCGGATGCAAAAATCTTGCACCAGGATTTATCGATTGTGATGGACACGGCAAGTCTCCTGATTGCTATGCAGGAGCTCATCGTGAATCTCTATGCGGCCTTGGTATGGACTCGACCTGCGGAATGGTTCGGCAATGGTAGTCGCTCCAACACGTCCTTGCAATGGCCACAGAGGTGATTCGACTAGAGCTCCAGTCTAGCTTTTGGGTTGCTTGGCGGACTGGTATAGCCGCGATCGAGTTCCGGCCATGAACGTTTTAGATAGCTCTTGGGCTTTCTGGGACGGAAGTCGGAAGTTTGGGCTGTTGTCCGATTTGATGACCATTCTTCGGATGTGTGAGAATCGGACAAATAACTTATATAGGGGACTGTGTTGTCTCACGCAGCCCCCTCCGTGCCCCTCTATCTCGACCGATGTTGGTGCTTGAAAGGGTTGGGATCGCTCGGATTTATAAACGTGCACCACCATTTGTCGAGTGTGAGGGACGCGGCAGGTCTCCTAAATGCTATGCGGGCGCTCTCTGAGAATCTCTATCCGGCCTCGACACAGACTAGTCTTGCTGAATGGTTTGGCACTGGTAGTCGATCCAACACGTCGTTGTTGTGGCCGCCTAGGCGATTCGATTCGAGCCCCCGTCTAGCTTTTGGGTTGCTTGGCGGATTTTGCCCTATCCGCAAGTGAGCTCGGTCCCTAA
Organism: Cryptomeria japonica; assembly: GCF_030272615.1. NCBI lineage: Eukaryota > Viridiplantae > Streptophyta > Pinopsida > Cupressales > Cupressaceae > Cryptomeria > Cryptomeria japonica. The sequence continues at coordinate 304,705 of NW_026728895.1, read as the reverse complement.
ACGTTCGAGAAACCCGATTGCTATGCGCCGACTCTCTTTCTTGCGAGCCTCCATCTAGCTTTTGGGTCTCTACGGAACGGAAGTCGGAATCTGGGACCGTTGTTTGATTCGACGAGGCAGACTACGGTTGTGCGAGAATCGGACAAATAACTTATATAGGGGAGGTGTTGACTGGAGCATTCTCCCCCGTGCCCCTCTAACTCGACCAATGCTGGCGCTCGAACGGTGGTAGCGCTCGGATTTTCATTGAGCGCCAGCATTGGTCGATTTAGAGGGGCATGCGAGATTCCCGAATGCTATGCGAGGGCTCTAACGGAAATGTCTATTGGTTTCGGTATGGATGCAATTGCGAGTGGTTCGGCAAAGGTAGTCGTTCCGATGCGTCCATGTCGTGGCCAAATCGATAATTCGATTTGAGCCCTCGTATAGCATTTGGGTCTCTCGATGTGATTCCGCATTCCAGTCCCTTTGGGCACTGCTTGAGCCGCATCCCAGGGGGTTCCCTTCCCAATAATCTGCCTCGCAACCCGATTGCTATGCGGTGAGGCTCCTCGGCCGCCTCGGAACTATCTGTGTATCAGACGCATCGCGGGATAAGGGGTTGGCAACGGTAGTCGCCCCAAGCGCGTCCGATGCTTGGACCATTCCGAGGCGGCCCTGAAGCCTCTTCCGTCTAGCCGTTGGGTCCTTCTCGCCGCATCCCTCGCCTCGCACCCCGATTGCTATGCGGTGAGGCTCCTCGGCCGCCTCGGAACTATCTGTGTATCGGACGCGTCGCGGGATAAGGGGTTGTCACTGGTAGTCGCCCCAAGCGCGTCCGATGCTTGGACCATTCCGAGGCGGCCCTGAAGCCTCTTCCGTCTAGCCGTTGGGTCCTTCTCGCCGCATCCCTCGCCTCGCACCCCGATTGCTATGCGGTGAGGCTCCTCGGCCGCCTCGGAACTATCTGTGTATCGGACGCGTCGCGGGATAAGGGGTTGTCATTGGTAGTCGCCCCAAGCGCGTCCGATGCTTGGACCATTCCGAGGCGGCCCTGAAGCCTCTTCCGTCTAGCCGTTGGGTCCTTCTCGCCGCATCCCTCGCCTCGCACCCCGATTGCTATGCGGTGAGGCTCCTCGGCCGCCTTGGAACTATCTGTGTATCGGACGCGTCGCGGGATAAGGGGTTGTCACTGGTAGTCGCCCCAAGCGCGTCCGATGCTTAGACCATTCCGAGGCGGACCCGAAGCCTCTTCCGTCTAGCCGTTGGGTCCTTCTCGCCGCATCCTTCGCCTCGCACCCCGATTGCTATGCGGTGAGGCTCCTCGGCCGCCTCGGAACTATCTGTGTATCGGACGCGTCGCGGGATAAGGGGTTGTCACTGGTAGTCGCCCCAAGCGCGTCCGATGCTTGGACCATTCCGAGGCGGACCCGAAGCCTCTTCCGTCTAGCCGTTGGGTCCTTCTCGCCGCATCCCTCGCCTCGCACCCCGATTGCTATGCGGTGAGGCTCCTCGGCCGCCTTGGAACTATCTGTGTATCGGACGCGTCGCGGGATAAGGGGTTGTCACTGGTAGTCGCCCCAAGCGCGTCCGATGCTTGGACCATTCCGAGGCGGACCCGAAGCCTCTTCCGTCTAGCCGTTGGGTCCTTCTCGCCGCATCCCTCGCCTCGCACCCCGATTGCTATGCGGTGAGGCTCCTCGGCCGCCTTGGAACTATCTGTGTATCGGACGCGTCGCGGGATAAGGGGTTGTCACTGGTAGTCGCCCCAAGCGCGTCCGATGCTTGGACCATTCCGAGGCGGACCCGAAGCCTCTTCCGTCTAGCCGTTGGGTCCTTCTCGCCGCATCCCTCGCCTCGCACCCCGATTGCTATGCGGTGAGGCTCCTCGGCCGCCTTGGAACTATCTGTGTATCGGACGCGTCGCGGGATAAGGGGTTGTCACTGGTAGTCGCCCCAAGCGCGTCCGATGCTTGGACCATTCCGAGGCGGCCCCGAAGCCTCTTCCGTGTAGCCGTTGGGTCCTTCTCGCCGCATCCCTCGCCTCGCACCCCGATTGCTATGCGGTGAGGCTCCTCGGCCGCCTTGGAACTATCTGTGTATCGGACGCGTCGCGGGATAAGGGGTTGTCACTGGTAGTCGCCCCAAGCGCGTCCGATGCTTGGACCATTCCGAGGCGGCCCCGAAGCCTCTTCCGTGTAGCCGTTGGGTCCTTCTCGCCGCATCCCTCGCCTCGCACCCCGATTGCTATGCGGTGAGGCTCCTCGGCCGCCTTGGAACTATCTGTGTATCGGACGCGTCGCGGGATAAGGGGTTGTCACTGGTAGTCGCCCCAAGCGCGTCCGATGCTTGGACCATTCCGAGGCGGACCTGAAGCCTCTTCCCTCTAGCCGTTGGGGCTTTCTCGCCGCATCCCTCGCCTCGCACCCTGATTGCTATGCTGTGAGGCTCCTCGGCCGCCTTGGAACTATCTGTGTATCGGACGCATCGCGGGATAAGGGGTTGGCAGTGGTAGTCGCCCCAAGCGCATCCGATGCTTGGACCATTCCGAGGCGGCCCTGCAGCCTCTTCCGTCTAGCCGTTGGGGCCATCTCGCCGCATCCCCCACCTCGCACCACGATTGCTATGCGGTGAGGCTCCTTGGCCGCCTCGGAACTATCTGTGTATCGGACGCATCGCGGGATAAGGGGTTGTCACTGGTAGTCGCCCCAAGCGCGTCCGATGCTTGGACTATTCCGAGGCGGCCCTGCAGCCTCTTCCGTCTAGCCGTTGGGGCCATCTCGCTGCATCCCCCACCTCCTCGGCCGCCTCGGAACTATCTGTGTATCGGACGCATCGCGGGATAAGGGGTTGGCAGTGGTAGTCGCCCCAAGCGCGTCCGATGCTTGGACTATTCCGAGGCAGCCCTGCAGCCTCTTCCGTCTAGCCTTTGGGGCCATCTCGCCGCATCCCTCGCCTCGCACCCCGATTGCTATGCGGTGAGGCTCCTCGGCCGCCTGGGAACTATCTTCGTATCGGACGCATCGCGGGATAAGGGGTTGTCACTGGTAGTCGCCCCAAGCGCGTCCGATGCTTGGACTATTCCGAGGCGGCCCTGTGGCCTCTTCCGTCTAGCCGTTGGGGCCATCTCGCCGCATCCCCCACCTCGCACCCCGATTGCTATGCGGTGAGGCTCTTCGGCCGCCTTGGAACTATCTTCGTATCGGACGCATTGCGGGATAAGGGGTTGTCACTGGTAGTGGCCCCAAGCGCGTCCGATGCTTGGACTATTCCGAGGCGGCCCTGCAGCCTCTTCCGTCTAGCCGTTGGGGCCATCTCGCCGCATCCCCCACCTCGCACCCCGATTGCTATGCGGTGAGGCTCCTCGGCCGCCTTGGAACTATCTTCGTATCGGACGCATCGCGGGATAAGGGGTTGTCACTGGTAGTCGCCCCAAGCGCGTCCGATGCTTGGACTATTCCGACGCGGCCCTGTGGCCTCTTCCGTCTAGCCGTTGGGGCCATCTCGCCGCATCCCCCACCTCGCACCCCGATTGCTATGCGGTGAGGCTCCTCGGCCGCCTTGGAACCATCTTCGTATCGGACGCATCGCGGGATAGGGGGCTGTCACTGGTAGTCGCCCCAAGCGTGTCCGATGCTTGGACCATTCCTAGGCGGCCCTGAAGCCTCTTCCGTCTAGCCGTTGGGGCCTTCCCGCCCCATCCCTCGCCTCGCACCCCCGATTGCTATGCGGTGAGGCTCCTCGGCCGCCTTGGAACCATCTGTGTATCGGACGCATCGCGGGATAAGGGGTTGGCACTGGCAGTCGCCCCAAGCGCGTCCGATGCTTGGACCATTCCGAGGTGGCCCTGAAGCCTCTTCCGTCTAGCCGTTGGGGCCTTCCCGCCCCATCCCTCGCCTCGCACCCCGATTGATATGCGGTGAGGCTCCTCGGCCGCCTTGGAACTATCTGTGTATCGGACGCATCGCGGGATAAGGGGTTGGCACTGGTAGTCGTCCCAATCGCATCCGATGCTTGGACCATTCCGAGGCGGCCCTGCAGCCTCTTCCGTTTAGCCGTCGGGGCCTTCCCGCCGCATCCCTCGCCTCGCATCCCGATTCCTATGCGGTGAGTCTTCTCGGCCGCCGCGGAACTATACCTGTTATTGCTACTGCATCCTTCGGCTGGTAACCTCCTCTGCCGCCTTGGAACGTTCTCTTTGTCGGACGCGTCGCGGGATAAGGGGTTGGCACTGGTAGTCGCCCCAAGCGCGCCCGATGCATAGACCGCTCCGAGTCGACCTTGCTTTCAGCCTCTCACATGCATAGACCTCTCTGAGTCGACCCTGCAGCCTCTCACGTTTAGCCTTTGGAATCTCGCCTCACAACATGATTGCTATCCTTGATGCATCCCTTGCCTCGAGCCCTGATTGCTTTCTTGGCTGCATCCCTCCTCTCCTCACAGCCCGGTTGTCATCACTGCTTCATCCGTCGCTTCATGCATTCTGGCTGCTGGGCCCTTCCCACCGCACACCTCGATTGCTATCTCTTCTGCATCACACACCCCGATTGCTATCTCTGCTACATCCCTCGGCTCTCACTTCTGCATCCTTCGCCTCACACCTCGATTGCTATCAATGCTGCATCCGTAACCTCACACCCCGATTGCTATGCGGGGAGGCTCCTTGGCCGCCTTGGAAATTTCTGTGTGTCGGACGCACCGCGGGATAAGGGGTTGGCACTGGTAG
>NW_026728895.1:275000-290000 GCF_030272615.1 Cryptomeria japonica | reverse complement strand
CGCTGGTGCGAACCTGGGAGCGCTCCGATGTGTGCTCCAAGGTGCGGCGTGCACGAAGTCGGACCCCGGTTTGCCCCGGGTGCGCACCTCGCGTGCACCTTGGTGCGCACACCTTGGCTGGGTTGCGCGCCCTGGTGGGCACCATGGTGCGCACCAAGGAGCGCTCCGAAGTGTGCTCCAAGGTGCGGCGTGCACGAAGTCGGAGCCCGGTTTGCCCCGGGTGCGCACCTCGCGTGCACCTTCGCCGCGGTGGGCACCATGGCGTGCACGAAGTCGGAGCCCGGTTTGCCCCGGGTGCGCACCTCGCGTGCACCTTCGCCGGGGTGGGCACCTTGGTGTGCAGACCTTGGCTGGGTTGCGCGCCCTGGTGGGCACCATGGTGCGCACCAAGGAGCGCTCCGAAGTGTGCTCCAAGGTGCGGCCTGCACGAAGTCGGAGCCCGGTTTGCCCCGGGTGTGCACCTCGGGTGGGCACCTTGGTGCGCATGCCTTGCCTGGGCTGCGCACCAGGGCGGGCTCAAGATGGCACCCGCGTTCCTTTTTTTTCACTATCTTTCAAAACGGAAATTTTAAAATCTCATTTTTTTTTGCCTTTTTCTGGAAATTAGTGAAGGCAGCGCATCAAAGGTGCGCACCTCGCTGCCCACCACGGTGCGCAACGCCGGTGGGCACCCGGGAGTGCTTCGAAGTGTGCTCCAAGGTGCTGCGTGCACGTTGTCGGAGCCCGGTTTGCCCCGGGTGCGCACCTCGCGTGCACCTTCGTCGGGGTGGGCACCTTGGCTGGGTTTGCCCCGGCTGCGCTCCGAAGCGGGGTTATTGGAGCGCCGCCTCTTTTTTTGTCGGAGCGTTTGGTGGGGTTTCTCGCATTGGCTCTTCCGAGGCCCGGTTGCCACCCTGGCGCGCACGAAGTCGGAAGTAGGGTTAATTGCCCGGGTGCGCACCTTTGCCAGGGTGGGCACCTTACCTGGGCTGCGCACCAGGGCGGGCTCAAGATGGCACGCGCGTTCCGTTTTTTTCACTATCTTTCAAAACGGAAATTTTAAAATCTCCTTTTTTTTTTGCCTTTTCTGGAAATTAGTGAAGGCAGCGCATCAAAGGTGCGCACCTCGCTGCCCACCTTGGTGTGCTCTGAGGTGCGCACCCGGGAGCGCTACGAAGTGTGCTCCAAGGTGCGGCGTGCACGTTGTCGGAGCCCGGTTTGCCCCGGGTGCGCACCTCGCCTGCACCTTGGCCGGGGTGGGCACCTTGGCTGGGTTTGCCCAGGGTGCGCTCCGAAGCGGGGTTACTGGAGCGCCCCCTCTTTTTTTGTCAGAGCGTTTGGTGGGGTTTCTCGCATTGGCTCTTCCCAGGCCCGGTTGTTGGGTGCGCTCCCACCCTGGCGCGCGCGAAGTTGGAAGTTGGGTTAATTGCCCGGGCGCGCACCTTCGCCAGGGTGGGCACCTTGGTGCGCACACCTTGGCTGGGCTGCGCACCAGGGCGGGCTCAAGATGGCACCAGCATTCCCTTTTTCTCACTATCTTTCAAAACGGAAATTTTAAAATCTCGTTTTTTTTTTGCCTTTTATGGAAATTAGTGAAGGCATCGCATCAAAGGTGCGCACCTCGCTGCCCACCTTGGTGTGCTCCGAGGTGCCCACCACGGTGCGCAACGCCGGTGCGAACCCGGGAGCGCCCCGATGTGTGCTCCAAGGTGCGGCGTGCACGAAGTCGGACCCCGGTTTGCCCCGGGTGCGCACCTCGCGTGCACCTTGGTGCGCACACCTTGGCTGGGTTGCGCGGCCTGGTGGGCACCATGGTGCGCACCAAGGAGCGCTCCGAAGTGTGCTCCAAGGTGCGGCGTGCACGAAGTCGGAGCCCGGTTTGCCCCGGGTACGCACCTCGCGTGCACCTTCGCCGGGGTGGGCACCTCGGCTGGGTTGCGCGCCCTGGTGCGCACCAAGGAGCGCTCCGAAGTGTGCTCCAAGGTGCGGCGTGCACGAAGTCGGAGCCCGGTTTGCCCCGGGTGCGCACCTTCGCCGCGGTGCGCACCATGGCGTGCACGAAGTCGGAGCCCGGTTTGCCCCGGGTGCGCACCTCGCGTGCACCTTCGGCGGGGTTGCGCGCCCTGGTGCGCACCAAGGAGCGCTCCGAAGTGTGCTCCAAGGTGCGGCGTGCACGAAGTCGGAGCCCGGTTTGCCCCGGGTGCGCACCTCGCGTGCACCTTCGGCGGGGTTGCGCGCCCTGGTGGGCACCATGGTGCGCACCAAGGAGCGCTCCGAAGTGTGCTCCAAGGTGCGGCGTGCACGAAGTCGGAGCCCGGTTTGCCCCGGGTGCGCACGTCGCGTGCACCTTCGCCGCGGTGGGCACCATGGCGTGCACGAAGTCGGAGCCCGGTTTGCCCCGGGTGCGCACCTCGCGTGCACCTTCGCCGGGGTGGGCACCTCGGCTGGGTTGCGCGCCCTGGTGCGCACCAAGGAGCGCTCCGAAGTGTGCTCCAAGGTGCGGCGTGCACGAAGTCGGAGCCCGGTTTGCCCCGGGTGCGCACCTCGCGTGCACCTTCGCCAGGGTGGGCACCTCGGTGCGCACACCTTCTCAATGTTTTCTTGCCTTTTCTGGAAATTGGTGAAGGCAGCGCATCAAAGGTGCGCACCTCGGTGTGCTCCGAGGTGCGAACCCGAGAGCGCTCCGAGGTGCCCACGAAGTCGAAAGTCGGGTTAATTGCATTGTTTTCCCCGGGTGCGCTCCGAGGTGCGCAACATCGGCGCGCACCAAGGAGGGCTCCGAAGTGTGCTCCAAGGTGCGCACGATGGCGTGCACCTCTGGTGCGCACGATTCGGAGCTCGGTTTGACCGGGGTGCGCACACCTTGGCTGGGTTGCGCACCTTTTGTGCGCTCCAAGGTGCGCACGAAGTCGGAGCTCGGTTTGCCCCGGGTGCGCACCTTCGCCAGGGTGCGCACCTTGATGCGCACGCCTTGGCTGGGCTGCGCACCTTGGTGGGCGCCATGGTGCGCACCTTTCGTGCGCTCCAAGGTGCGCACGAAGTCGGAGCTCGGTTTGCCCCGGGTGCGCACCTTGGTGGGCGCCATGGTGCACTCCGAGGTGCCCAAGATTGGTGCGCACCAAGGAGCGCTCCGAAGTGCGCTCCAAGGTGCGCGCAAAGTCGAAAGTTGGGTTAATTGTCCGGTTTGCCTCGGGTGCGCACCTTGCGTGCACCTTCGCCAGGGTGGGCGCCTTGGTGCGCACACCTTGGCTGGGCTGCGCACACCTTGGCACCCGCGTTTCCTTCATTTTAAATTTTTTTTTTTTACAATCTCTCAAGTGGGAAATTCTATAATCTCAACTTTTTTTGCCTTTTCAGGAAACTTTTGAATGGAGCGCATCATTGGTGCGCTCCGAAGTGTGCTCCAAAGCTCTCTCCAGCTGCGTGCACCTGCCCCGGCCGCGCACCCGGCCCCGCCCAGCTTCGCTCACCTGTCCCAGGCGTCTGGTGCGGAACCTTAGAGTAAGAAACATCACCGTGCACCTTGGCCAACGTGCGCGACTCGACCGAGCGCGCACTGGCCGAGGTGCACACCGATTTCACCTGGGTGCGCGCGCAGCACCTCGGGCGCACCGGGGTGCGCGCACAACGCCCGGGTTGCACCGTGGCCTGTGTGCTCGGGGCGCCTCGGGTGCGCGCTCGGTGTCGCCCCCGCGCGCGCGGTAGTGCGGGCAGCGCACCCCGGCCCGGCCCGGCCCCGACGAGAACGCAAACGGGCAAAAGGTTTATTCAAATAGCATTGCGACGCCCGGCGAAAAACTAAAAAAGGGTGCAACACCGGGACTTCCCGGGAGGTCACCCATCCCAGTACTACTCCGGCCCAAGCGCGCTTAACTGCGGAGTTCTGATGGGATCCGGTGCACTAACGCTGGTATGATCGCACCCGTTATGAGCTTGTCGCAGTGTGTACTTAGCAAACCGCGACCCACGTGCGAATCCACCCCGGCCACCCACCCCCGTCGAGGTGCACACCCTCCCTCGCGAAGTGCGCCCCGTTCGCCAAGTGTGAGCCCTGCCCGGGTGCGCGCACCTTGCTAGGGCGTCGGGTGTGCACCCGGCCCGGCCTACGTGCGTGCACCTGGAGGGGGCGTCGTGTGCGTGCAGTGTCCCGTCTGCAACGCGGTGCCCACACACCACCTCGGGCGCAACGACCTGCGCTCACATGTGGGCCGAGTGCACCTTGGTGCATGTTCGGGGCGCCTCGGGTGCACGCTCGATCTTGCCCCGGTGCACCAAGGCGCTCGGTTTGCCCCGGGTGCGCACTTGGTGCAAGGTGGGCACCCAAAATAGGGATCAAGCACCAAAACACAAGTTTCGGGATGCAAAATGGGACCCAAGGACCACAAATGCGTTCCAAGACCCATGATGGGTCCACGAGAACAAAAATGTGTTCCGAGACTTAATAAACAAATATTGGGTTTTAGGAGAAGAAACATGCTCTGATGCCCAAAACGAGAATCGACCCCGAAAAGGCCACAGGCCAAAAGTGGGATGCGAGACAAAAAAAAATGGGACCCGAGGACCAAAATTGGGTTCCCAGGTCGAAGACAGGGCAACCGGACAAGAAACGACCTCTAAGGCTCGAAATGAGTCCCGACGACTAAAACTTGACAAGAAGCACCCATCAGGCACCCAACTCGACACCCATGGGATGCCGACCCACCCGGGCTTCCACCTAGCACACCTTGGCACCCACCCACCCTCGCACCCAACCTCGCACCCAACTTAGCACCTTTGAACCCACATTGGCACTCACCCTGACCCTGGCACCTTGGAACCCACATTGGCACTCACCTTGACCCTGGCACCCACCTTTGCACTCACCTTGGGACCCACCCTGGCTCCCACCTCGGCACCCACCCAGACACCCACCTTGGTTCCTTGGCACCCACCTTGGATCCTTGGCACCCACCCCGACACCCACCTTGGCACGCAACTTGGCTACTTGCCACCCACCTTGGCTCCTTGACGCCCACCCCGACAACCACCCCGTGACCTACCCTGGCTAGGGTTGGTGCACACCCACCCTGGTGCCCACCTTGGCACCCACCCTATGACCCACCTTGGCACGCACCTTAGTACCCACCCCGTTACCCACCCTAGGACCCACCCCGTGACCCACCTTGGCCAGGGTGGGTGCACCCACCCTGGTGCCCACCTTGGCACCCACCCATCCTAGCACCCAGCCTGTGACCGGGCTTGGAACCCAACCTTGCACCCGCACCCGTCTTGGCCAGTGTGGGTGCGCACCCATCCTGGCACCCACGTTGTGACACACCCTTTAACCCACGCACCCTAGCACCCACGTTGGCACCCACCTTGGAACCCAACCTAGCAACTTGGCACCCACCCCGTGACCCACCTTGGCATCCACCATAGCAGTCGCCGACTTGGCACCCACCTCGGCACCCACCTTGACACTTGTGGACCCACCTTGCCACTCACCCTAGCATCGACCCATCCTAGCACCCACCCTGGCACCTTTGCACCCTAGCACTCACCCATCCTAGCACCTAACCTGTGACCCACCTTGACACTCACCCTCGCACCCACCTTGGAACCCAACCTAGCACCCACCCACCCTGACACCAACCCTAGCACCTACCCACCCTTGCACCCACCCTGTGACCCATCTTGGCACCCACCCATCCTACCACTCAACCTATCACCCACCTTCTCACCCACCTTGGCATCCACCTTAGCACCCACCCACACTGGCACCTTGGCACCCACCTCGGGCAAGGTGGGTGCACACCCACCCTGGCACCCAATTTAGAACCCACCGAGCATGTTACCCACCTTGGCACCCACATTGCAGCCCACCCTAGTACCCACCCTATGACCCACATTGGCATCCACACCCTAGCACCCAGGCACCTCGACACCCGCCTTGACACCCACCCTAGCACTGAACCTGTGACCCACCTTGGAACTCACCCTAGAACCCACCCACCCTGTGAACCACCTTGGCATCCACCTTAGCACCCACCCACCTTGGCACCCACTCTAGCACTCACCCATCCTAACACCCAACTTGTTACCCACCTTGGCACCCGCCCTCGCGTCCACCTTGAAACCCACCCTAGCACCCACCCACGCAGGAGCCCACCTTGGCACCCAACCTAACACCCACGCATCCTGGCACCCAACTTGTGACCCACCTTGGAACCCACCCTAGTACCCACCTTTGAACCCACTATATCACCAACCCACCTTGGCACCCACCCTATGACCCTCTTTGGAATCCACCCTAGCACGCACCCACCCTGGCACCCACCATGGAGCGCACCCTAGCACCCACCCACCTCGGCACGCACCTCAACACCCACCTTGGTGTGCGCACTGCGCCAACCTCTCAAAGACCCTATGTGGTGCGCTCCAAAGTGTACACCTTTGGTGCGCTCCAAGGTGCGCACCTTTGGTGCACACCGAGGTGCACACCAAAGTGTGCACCGAGGTGAGCACCAAAGTGCACTCCAGGGTGCACACCAAGGCGTGCACCTTTGGTGCGGTCAATGCAAACGAATTCGGAAGTTGGGGTCGATGTCCTAATCGCTGCTGCAGACTACACGTATGAGAATCGGACAAATAGCTTTATATAGGGGAGGTGTTGCGTTTGATGGGTTGACTCCCCTGGTTGTGTGCACTGCACCAACTTCAAAGACCCTGTCTTGTTTAAGAAGTCAAAAGTTGGGGTGGATGTCCTAATCATTGCTGCAGTCTACGCATGTATGAGAATCAGACAAATAGCTTATATAGGGGAGGTGTTGCATTCGGTGGGTTGACTCCCCTGGTTGTGCGCACTGCGCCAACCTCAAAGACCCCGCATAGCAGAAGAAGTCGGAAGTCGGATTTTGGTGAGCACCAAGGCGTGCACCTTTGGTGCGGTCAACGCAGACGAATTCAGAAGTTGGGGTGGATGTCCTAATCGTTGTTGCAGGCTACACATGTATGAGAATCAGACAAATAGCTTATATAGGGGAGGTGTTGGGTTTGATGGGTCAACTCCCTTGGTTGTGCGCATTACGCCAACCTCAAAGACCTTGTTTTCGTTAAGAAGTCAAAAGTTGGGGTCAATGTCCTAATGGCTCCTGCAGGCTACACATGTATGAGAATCGGACAAATAGCTTATATAGGGGAGGTGTTGGGTTTGATGGGTCGACTCCCCTGGTTGTGCGCATTACGTCAACCTCAAAGACCTTGTTTTCGTTAAGAAGTCAAAAGTTGGGGTCGATGTCCTAATTGCTCCTGTAGACTACACATGTATGAGAATCAGACAAATAGCTTATATAGGGGAGGTGTTGGGTTTGATGGGTTGACTCCCCTAGTTGTTCGCATTACACCAACCTCAAAGACCTTGTTTTCGTTTAGAAGCCGAAAGTTGGGGTCGATGTCCTAATTGCTCCTGCAGGCTACGCATGTATGAGAATCAGACAAATAGCTTATATAGGGGAGGTGTTGGGTTTGATGGGTCGACTCCCCTGGTTGTGCGCATTGCGCCAACCTCAAAGACCCTGCATTGCGGATGAAGTCGAAAGTCAGAGTTTGGTGTGCTACAAGGTGTGGTCGAAGGTGCTCACCTAGGTGTGCACCTTTGGAGCACAGGAAAAGTGCCCTCCAAAAGTGCGCACCTTTGGAGTGCACAAAAGTGCCCTCCAAAAGTGCGCACCTTTGGAGCGCAGAAAAGTGCCCTCCAAAAAGTGCCCTCCAAAAGTGCGCACCTTTGGAGCGCAGAAAAGTGCCCTCCAAAAGTGCGCACCTTTGGAGCGCAGAAAAGTGCCCTCCAAAAAGTGCCCTCCAAAAGTGCGCACCTTTGGAGCGCAGAAAAGTGCCCTCCAAAAGTGCGCACCTTTGGAGCGCAGAAAAGTGCCCTCCAAAAAGTGCCCTCCAAAAGTGCGCACCTTTGGAGCGCAGAAAAGTGCCCTCCAAAAAGTGCCCTCCAAAAGTGCGCACCTTTGGAGCGCAGAAAAGTGCCCTCCAAAAAGTGCCCTCCAAAAGTGCGCACCTTTGGAGCGCAGAAAAGTGCCCTCCAAAAAGTGCCCTCCAAAAGTGCGCACCTTTGGAGCGCAGAAAAGTGCCCTCCAAAAAGTGCCCTCCAAAAGTGCGCACCTTTGGAGCGCAGAAAAGTGCCCTCCAAAAGTGCGCACCTTTGGAGCGCACAAAAGTGCCCTCCAAAAGTGCGCACTTTTGGTGCGCACCAAGGCGCTGGTTCGGTCGTTGCAGGCGAGTTCGGAAGTTGGGGTCGATGTCCTGAGCGGAGGTGCAAACTACACAGGTGTCGGAATCGGACAAATAGCTTATATAGGGGAGGTGTATGCTTCGATGGGTCGACTCCCCAGGTTGAGCGCACCGCGCCAACCTCAAAGACCCTACGGTATGGATGAAGTCGGAAGTTGGGTCCGATGACCAATTCGATTAGTAGGTATGCTCATGAGGTCGGAATTTGGGTCCGATGACCTGCCATGTGCAGGAAGGCGAATGTTGACACTGTGCGTTGCAAGGTGCACACCAAGGCGCTGGTGCGGTCTTTTTAGTCGAGTTCGGAAGTTGGGGTCGATGTCCTGATCGGAGGTGCAAGCTACACAGGTGTGGGAATCGGACAAATAGCTTATATAGGGGAGGTGTATGCTTCGTTGGGTCGACTCCCCGGGTTGAGCGCACCGCGCCAACCTCAAAGACCCTACGGTATGGATGAAGTCGGAAGTTGGGTCCGATGACCGATTCGATATGTAGGCATACTCGCGAGGTCGGAATTTGGGTCCGATGACCTGCCACGTGCAGGAAGGCGAATGTTGGCACTGTGCGTTGCAAGGTGCGCACCAAGGCGCTGGTTCGGTCGTTGGAGGCGAGTTCGGAAGTTGGGGTCGATGTCTTGATCGGAGGTGCAAACTACACAGGTGTGGGAATCGGACAAATAGCTTATATAGGGGAGGTGTATGCTTCGTTGGGTCGACTCCCCGGGTTGAGCGCACCGCGCCAACCTCAAAGACCCTACGGTATGGATGAAGTCGGAAGTTGGGTCCGATGACCGATTCGATATGTAGGCATACTCGCGAGGTCGGAATTTGGGTCCGATGACCTGCCATGTGCAGGAAGGCGAATGTTGGGACTGTGCGTCGCAAGGTGCGCACCAAGGCGCTGGTGCCGTCGTTGCAGTCGAGTTCGGAAGTTGGGGTCGATGTCCTGGTCAGAGGTGCAAACTACACAGGTGTGGGAATCGGACAAATAGCTTATATAGGGGAGGTGTATGCTTCGATGGGTCGACTCCCTGGGTTGAGCGCACCGCGCCAACCTCAAAGACCCTACAGTATGGATGAAGTCGGAAGTTGGGTCCGATGACCGATTCGATACGTAGGCATATTGGCGAGGTCTGAATTTGTGTCCGATGACCTGCCATGCGCAGGAAGGCGGAATTTGGGTCCGATGACCGAGTTGATGGCGTGCCATGCGCAGAAAGGCGGAATTTGGGTCCGATGACCGAGTTGATGTTGATGGCCCGCCATGCACAGGAAGGCGGAATTTGGGTCCGATGACCGATTTGAAGGCGTGCCATACGCAAAAAGGCGGAGTTTGGGTCCGATGACCGAGTTGATATTGATGGCCCGCCATGCGCAGGAAGGCGGAATTTGGGTCCGATGACCTGACATACGCATGGAGTCCGACTCGGGGGCCGATGTTCGATTCGATGACTTGCATTGTGGGTAAAGTCGGAAGTTGTGGTCTTTGACCCGATTCGATGACCAGACTTCGGCTGCTTGAGAATCGGACAAATAACTTATATAGGGGAGGTAGTGTTCTCGAGCATCCTCCCCCCGTGCCCGTTTATGTCGATTGATGCTGGTGCTCGACTGGTTGGAGCGCTCGGATGCAAAAATCTTGCACCAGGATTTATCGATTGTGATGGACACGGCAAGTCTCCTGATTGCTATGCAGGAGCTCATCGTGAATCTCTATGCGGCCTTGGTATGGACTCGACCTGCGGAATGGTTCGGCAATGGTAGTCGCTCCAACACGTCCTTGCAATGGCCACAGAGGTGATTCGACTAGAGCTCCAGTCTAGCTTTTGGGTTGCTTGGCGGACTGGTATAGCCGCGATCGAGTTCCGGCCATGAACGTTTTAGATAGCTCTTGGGCTTTCTGGGACGGAAGTCGGAAGTTTGGGCTGTTGTCCGATTTGATGACCATTCTTCGGATGTGTGAGAATCGGACAAATAACTTATATAGGGGACTGTGTTGTCTCACGCAGCCCCCTCCGTGCCCCTCTATCTCGACCGATGTTGGTGCTTGAAAGGGTTGGGATCGCTCGGATTTATAAACGTGCACCACCATTTGTCGAGTGTGAGGGACGCGGCAGGTCTCCTAAATGCTATGCGGGCGCTCTCTGAGAATCTCTATCCGGCCTCGACACAGACTAGTCTTGCTGAATGGTTTGGCACTGGTAGTCGATCCAACACGTCGTTGTTGTGGCCGCCTAGGCGATTCGATTCGAGCCCCCGTCTAGCTTTTGGGTTGCTTGGCGGATTTTGCCCTATCCGCAAGTGAGCTCGGTCCCTAAACGTTCGAGAAACCCGATTGCTATGCGCCGACTCTCTTTCTTGCGAGCCTCCATCTAGCTTTTGGGTCTCTACGGAACGGAAGTCGGAATCTGGGACCGTTGTTTGATTCGACGAGGCAGACTACGGTTGTGCGAGAATCGGACAAATAACTTATATAGGGGAGGTGTTGACTGGAGCATTCTCCCCCGTGCCCCTCTAACTCGACCAATGCTGGCGCTCGAACGGTGGTAGCGCTCGGATTTTCATTGAGCGCCAGCATTGGTCGATTTAGAGGGGCATGCGAGATTCCCGAATGCTATGCGAGGGCTCTAACGGAAATGTCTATTGGTTTCGGTATGGATGCAATTGCGAGTGGTTCGGCAAAGGTAGTCGTTCCGATGCGTCCATGTCGTGGCCAAATCGATAATTCGATTTGAGCCCTCGTATAGCATTTGGGTCTCTCGATGTGATTCCGCATTCCAGTCCCTTTGGGCACTGCTTGAGCCGCATCCCAGGGGGTTCCCTTCCCAATAATCTGCCTCGCAACCCGATTGCTATGCGGTGAGGCTCCTCGGCCGCCTCGGAACTATCTGTGTATCAGACGCATCGCGGGATAAGGGGTTGGCAACGGTAGTCGCCCCAAGCGCGTCCGATGCTTGGACCATTCCGAGGCGGCCCTGAAGCCTCTTCCGTCTAGCCGTTGGGTCCTTCTCGCCGCATCCCTCGCCTCGCACCCCGATTGCTATGCGGTGAGGCTCCTCGGCCGCCTCGGAACTATCTGTGTATCGGACGCGTCGCGGGATAAGGGGTTGTCACTGGTAGTCGCCCCAAGCGCGTCCGATGCTTGGACCATTCCGAGGCGGCCCTGAAGCCTCTTCCGTCTAGCCGTTGGGTCCTTCTCGCCGCATCCCTCGCCTCGCACCCCGATTGCTATGCGGTGAGGCTCCTCGGCCGCCTCGGAACTATCTGTGTATCGGACGCGTCGCGGGATAAGGGGTTGTCATTGGTAGTCGCCCCAAGCGCGTCCGATGCTTGGACCATTCCGAGGCGGCCCTGAAGCCTCTTCCGTCTAGCCGTTGGGTCCTTCTCGCCGCATCCCTCGCCTCGCACCCCGATTGCTATGCGGTGAGGCTCCTCGGCCGCCTCGGAACTATCTGTGTATCGGACGCGTCGCGGGATAAGGGGTTGTCACTGGTAGTCGCCCCAAGCGCGTCCGATGCTTGGACCATTCCGAGGCGGCCCTGAAGCCTCTTCCGTCTAGCCGTTGGGTCCTTCTCGCCGCATCCCTCGCCTCGCACCCCGATTGCTATGCGGTGAGGCTCCTCGGCCGCCTCGGAACTATCTGTGTATCGGACGCGTCGCGGGATAAGGGGTTGTCACTGGTAGTCGCCCCAAGCGCGTTCGATGCTTGGACCATTCCGAGGCGGCCCTGAAGCCTCTTCCGTCTAGCCGTTGGGTCCTTCTCGCCGCATCCCTCGCCTCGCACCCCGATTGCTATGCGGTGAGGCTCCTCGGCCGCCTTGGAACTATCTGTGTATCGGACGCGTCGCGGGATAAGGGGTTGTCACTGGTAGTCGCCCCAAGCGCGTCCGATGCTTAGACCATTCCGAGGCGGACCCGAAGCCTCTTCCGTCTAGCCGTTGGGTCCTTCTCGCCGCATCCTTCGCCTCGCACCCCGATTGCTATGCGGTGAGGCTCCTCGGCCGCCTCGGAACTATCTGTGTATCGGACGCGTCGCGGGATAAGGGGTTGTCACTGGTAGTCGCCCCAAGCGCGTCCGATGCTTGGACCATTCCGAGGCGGACCCGAAGCCTCTTCCGTCTAGCCGTTGGGTCCTTCTCGCCGCATCCCTCGCCTCGCACCCCGATTGCTATGCGGTGAGGCTCCTCGGCCGCCTTGGAACTATCTGTGTATCGGACGCGTCGCGGGATAAGGGGTTGTCACTGGTAGTCGCCCCAAGCGCGTCCGATGCTTGGACCATTCCGAGGCGGACCCGAAGCCTCTTCCGTCTAGCCGTTGGGTCCTTCTCGCCGCATCCCTCGCCTCGCACCCCGATTGCTATGCGGTGAGGCTCCTCGGCCGCCTTGGAACTATCTGTGTATCGGACGCGTCGCGGGATAAGGGGTTGTCACTGGTAGTCGCCCCAAGCGCGTCCGATGCTTGGACCATTCCGAGGCGGACCCGAAGCCTCTTCCGTCTAGCCGTTGGGTCCTTCTCGCCGCATCCCTCGCCTCGCACCCCGATTGCTATGCGGTGAGGCTCCTCGGCCGCCTTGGAACTATCTGTGTATCGGACGCGTCGCGGGATAAGGGGTTGTCACTGGTAGTCGCCCCAAGCGCGTCCGATGCTTGGACCATTCCGAGGCGGCCCCGAAGCCTCTTCCGTGTAGCCGTTGGGTCCTTCTCGCCGCATCCCTCGCCTCGCACCCCGATTGCTATGCGGTGAGGCTCCTCGGCCGCCTTGGAACTATCTGTGTATCGGACGCGTCGCGGGATAAGGGGTTGTCACTGGTAGTCGCCCCAAGCGCGTCCGATGCTTGGACCATTCCGAGGCGGCCCCGAAGCCTCTTCCGTGTAGCCGTTGGGTCCTTCTCGCCGCATCCCTCGCCTCGCACCCCGATTGCTATGCGGTGAGGCTCCTCGGCCGCCTTGGAACTATCTGTGTATCGGACGCGTCGCGGGATAAGGGGTTGTCACTGGTAGTCGCCCCAAGCGCGTCCGATGCTTGGACCATTCCGAGGCGGACCTGAAGCCTCTTCCCTCTAGCCGTTGGGGCTTTCTCGCCGCATCCCTCGCCTCGCACCCTGATTGCTATGCTGTGAGGCTCCTCGGCCGCCTTGGAACTATCTGTGTATCGGACGCATCGCGGGATAAGGGGTTGGCAGTGGTAGTCGCCCCAAGCGCATCCGATGCTTGGACCATTCCGAGGCGGCCCTGCAGCCTCTTCCGTCTAGCCGTTGGGGCCATCTCGCCGCATCCCCCACCTCGCACCACGATTGCTATGCGGTGAGGCTCCTTGGCCGCCTCGGAACTATCTGTGTATCGGACGCATCGCGGGATAAGGGGTTGTCACTGGTAGTCGCCCCAAGCGCGTCCGATGCTTGGACTATTCCGAGGCGGCCCTGCAGCCTCTTCCGTCTAGCCGTTGGGGCCATCTCGCTGCATCCCCCACCTCCTCGGCCGCCTCGGAACTATCTGTGTATCGAACGCATCGCGGGATAAGGGGTTGGCAGTGGTAGTCGCCCCAAGCGCGTCCGATGCTTGGACTATTCCGAGGCAGCCCTGCAGCCTCTTCCGTCTAGCCTTTGGGGCCATCTCGCCGCATCCCTCGCCTCGCACCCCGATTGCTATGCGGTGAGGCTCCTCGGCCGCCTGGGAACTATCTTCGTATCGGACGCATCGCGGGATAAGGGGTTGTCACTGGTAGTCGCCCCAAGCGCGTCCGATGCTTGGACTATTCCGAGGCGGCCCTGTGGCCTCTTCCGTCTAGCCGTTGGGGCCATCTCGCCGCATCCCCCACCTCGCACCCCGATTGCTATGCGGTGAGGCTCTTCGGCCGCCTTGGAACTATCTTCGTATCGGACGCATTGCGGGATAAGGGGTTGTCACTGGTAGTGGCCCCAAGCGCGTCCGATGCTTGGACTATTCCGAGGCGGCCCTGCAGCCTCTTCCGTCTAGCCGTTGGGGCCATCTCGCCGCATCCCCCACCTCGCACCCCGATTGCTATGCGGTGAGGCTCCTCGGCCGCCTTGGAACTATCTTCGTATCGGACGCATCGCGGGATAAGGGGTTGTCACTGGTAGTCGCCCCAAGCGCGTCCGATGCTTGGACTATTCCGACGCGGCCCTGTGGCCTCTTCCGTCTAGCCGTTGGGGCCATCTCGCCGCATCCCCCACCTCGCACCCCGATTGCTATGCGGTGAGGCTCCTCGGCCGCCTTGGAACCATCTTCGTATCGGACGCATCGCGGGATAGGGGGCTGTCACTGGTAGTCGCCCCAAGCGTGTCCGATGCTTGGACCATTCCTAGGCGGCCCTGAAGCCTCTTCCGTCTAGCCGTTGGGGCCTTCCCGCCCCATCCCTCGCCTCGCACCCCCGATTGCTATGCGGTGAGGCTCCTCGGCCGCCTTGGAACCATCTGTGTATCGGACGCATCGCGGGATAAGGGGTTGGCACTGGCAGTCGCCCCAAGCGCGTCCGATGCTTGGACCATTCCGAGGTGGCCCTGAAGCCTCTTCCGTCTAGCCGTTGGGGCCTTCCCGCCCCATCCCTCGCCTCGCACCCCGATTGATATGCGGTGAGGCTCCTCGGCCGCCTTGGAACTATCTGTGTATCGGACGCATCGCGGGATAAGGGGTTGGCACTGGTAGTCGTCCCAATCGCATCCGATGCTTGGACCATTCCGAGGCGGCCCTGCAGCCTCTTCCGTTTAGCCGTCGGGGCCTTCCCG
>NW_026728895.1:250000-265000 GCF_030272615.1 Cryptomeria japonica | reverse complement strand
CCCCATGTCCGAACTGGGGATTTCTGGGTAGGGGCTTCGGGTGCGCATTACATTTTTGCCCAAGCGTCCAGTGGGGTTTCTGGTGCGCTCCGAAGTGGGGTTATTGGAGCGCATCAAAGGTGCGCAATGCTGGTGCGAACCCGGGAGCGCTCCGATGTGTGCTCCAAGGTGCGGCGTGCACGAAGTCCGAGCCCGGTTTGCCCCGGGTGCGCACCTCGCGTGCACCTTCGCCGGGGTGAGCACCTTGGTGTGCAGACCTTGGTTGGGTTGCGCGCCCTGGTGCGCACCAAGGAGCGCTCTGAAGTGTGCTCCAAGGTGCGGCGTGCACGAAGTCGGAGCCCGGTTTGCCCCGGGTGTGCACCTCGGGTGCGCACCTCGCGTGCACCTTCGCTGCGGTGGGCACCTTGGCTGGGTTGCGCGCCTTGGTGGGCACCATGCAGTGCACGAAGTCGGAGCCCGGATTGCCCCGGGCGCGCACCTCCGCCAGGGTGGGCACCTTGGTGCGCACAACTTGCCTGGGCTGCGCACCAGGAAGGGCTCAAGATGGCACCCGCGTTCCGTTTTTTTCACTATCTTTCAGAACGGAAATTTTAAAATCTCGTTTTTTTTTGCCTTTTCTGGAAATTAGTGAAGGCAGCGCATCAAAGGTGCGCAACGCTGGTGCGAACCTGGGAGCGCTCCGATGTGTGCTCCAAGGTGCGGCGTGCACGAAGTCGGACCCCGGTTTGCCCCGGGTGCGCACCTCGCGTGCACCTTGGTGCGCACACCTTGGCTGGGTTGCGCGCCCTGGTGGGCACCATGGTGCGCACCAAGGAGCGCTCCGAAGTGTGCTCCAAGGTGCGGCGTGCACGAAGTCGGAGCCCGGTTTGCCCCGGGTGCGCACCTCGCGTGCACCTTCGCCGCGGTGGGCACCATGGCGTGCACGAAGTCGGAGCCCGGTTTGCCCCGGGTGCGCACCTCGCGTGCACCTTCGCCGGGGTGGGCACCTTGGTGTGCAGACCTTGGCTGGGTTGCGCGCCCTGGTGGGCACCATGGTGCGCACCAAGGAGCGCTCCGAAGTGTGCTCCAAGGTGCGGCCTGCACGAAGTCGGAGCCCGGTTTGCCCCGGGTGTGCACCTCGGGTGGGCACCTTGGTGCGCATGCCTTGCCTGGGCTGCGCACCAGGGCGGGCTCAAGATGGCACCCGCGTTCCTTTTTTTTCACTATCTTTCAAAACGGAAATTTTAAAATCTCATTTTTTTTTGCCTTTTTCTGGAAATTAGTGAAGGCAGCGCATCAAAGGTGCGCACCTCGCTGCCCACCACGGTGCGCAACGCCGGTGGGCACCCGGGAGTGCTTCGAAGTGTGCTCCAAGGTGCTGCGTGCACGTTGTCGGAGCCCGGTTTGCCCCGGGTGCGCACCTCGCGTGCACCTTCGTCGGGGTGGGCACCTTGGCTGGGTTTGCCCCGGCTGCGCTCCGAAGCGGGGTTATTGGAGCGCCGCCTCTTTTTTTGTCGGAGCGTTTGGTGGGGTTTCTCGCATTGGCTCTTCCGAGGCCCGGTTGCCACCCTGGCGCGCACGAAGTCGGAAGTAGGGTTAATTGCCCGGGTGCGCACCTTTGCCAGGGTGGGCACCTTACCTGGGCTGCGCACCAGGGCGGGCTCAAGATGGCACGCGCGTTCCGTTTTTTTCACTATCTTTCAAAACGGAAATTTTAAAATCTCCTTTTTTTTTTGCCTTTTCTGGAAATTAGTGAAGGCAGCGCATCAAAGGTGCGCACCTCGCTGCCCACCTTGGTGTGCTCTGAGGTGCGCACCCGGGAGCGCTACGAAGTGTGCTCCAAGGTGCGGCGTGCACGTTGTCGGAGCCCGGTTTGCCCCGGGTGCGCACCTCGCCTGCACCTTGGCCGGGGTGGGCACCTTGGCTGGGTTTGCCCAGGGTGCGCTCCGAAGCGGGGTTACTGGAGCGCCCCCTCTTTTTTTGTCAGAGCGTTTGGTGGGGTTTCTCGCATTGGCTCTTCCCAGGCCCGGTTGTTGGGTGCGCTCCCACCCTGGCGCGCGCGAAGTTGGAAGTTGGGTTAATTGCCCGGGCGCGCACCTTCGCCAGGGTGGGCACCTTGGTGCGCACACCTTGGCTGGGCTGCGCACCAGGGCGGGCTCAAGATGGCACCAGCATTCCCTTTTTCTCACTATCTTTCAAAACGGAAATTTTAAAATCTCGTTTTTTTTTTGCCTTTTATGGAAATTAGTGAAGGCATCGCATCAAAGGTGCGCACCTCGCTGCCCACCTTGGTGTGCTCCGAGGTGCCCACCACGGTGCGCAACGCCGGTGCGAACCCGGGAGCGCCCCGATGTGTGCTCCAAGGTGCGGCGTGCACGAAGTCGGACCCCGGTTTGCCCCGGGTGCGCACCTCGCGTGCACCTTGGTGCGCACACCTTGGCTGGGTTGCGCGGCCTGGTGGGCACCATGGTGCGCACCAAGGAGCGCTCCGAAGTGTGCTCCAAGGTGCGGCGTGCACGAAGTCGGAGCCCGGTTTGCCCCGGGTACGCACCTCGCGTGCACCTTCGCCGGGGTGGGCACCTCGGCTGGGTTGCGCGCCCTGGTGCGCACCAAGGAGCGCTCCGAAGTGTGCTCCAAGGTGCGGCGTGCACGAAGTCGGAGCCCGGTTTGCCCCGGGTGCGCACCTTCGCCGCGGTGCGCACCATGGCGTGCACGAAGTCGGAGCCCGGTTTGCCCCGGGTGCGCACCTCGCGTGCACCTTCGGCGGGGTTGCGCGCCCTGGTGGGCACCATGGTGCGCACCAAGGAGCGCTCCGAAGTGTGCTCCAAGGTGCGGCGTGCACGAAGTCGGAGCCCGGTTTGCCCCGGGTGCGCACCTCGCGTGCACCTTCGGCGGGGTTGCGCGCCCTGGTGGGCACCATGGTGCGCACCAAGGAGCGCTCCGAAGTGTGCTCCAAGGTGCGGCGTGCACGAAGTCGGAGCCCGGTTTGCCCCGGGTGCGCACCTCGCGTGCACCTTCGCCGCGGTGGGCACCATGGCGTGCACGAAGTCGGAGCCCGGTTTGCCCCGGGTGCGCACCTCGCGTGCACCTTCGCCGGGGTGGGCACCTCGGCTGGGTTGCGCGCCCTGGTGCGCACCAAGGAGCGCTCCGAAGTGTGCTCCAAGGTGCGGCGTGCACGAAGTCGGAGCCCGGTTTGCCCCGGGTGCGCACCTCGCGTGCACCTTCGCCAGGGTGGGCACCTCGGTGCGCACACCTTCTCAATGTTTTCTTGCCTTTTCTGGAAATTGGTGAAGGCAGCGCATCAAAGGTGCGCACCTCGGTGTGCTCCGAGGTGCGAACCCGAGAGCGCTCCGAGGTGCCCACGAAGTCGAAAGTCGGGTTAATTGCATTGTTTTCCCCGGGTGCGCTCCGAGGTGCGCAACATCGGCGCGCACCAAGGAGGGCTCCGAAGTGTGCTCCAAGGTGCGCACGATGGCGTGCACCTCTGGTGCGCACGATTCGGAGCTCGGTTTGACCGGGGTGCGCACACCTTGGCTGGGTTGCGCACCTTTTGTGCGCTCCAAGGTGCGCACGAAGTCGGAGCTCGGTTTGCCCCGGGTGCGCACCTTCGCCAGGGTGCGCACCTTGATGCGCACGCCTTGGCTGGGCTGCGCACCTTGGTGGGCGCCATGGTGCGCACCTTTCGTGCGCTCCAAGGTGCGCACGAAGTCGGAGCTCGGTTTGCCCCGGGTGCGCACCTTGGTGGGCGCCATGGTGCACTCCGAGGTGCCCAAGATTGGTGCGCACCAAGGAGCGCTCCGAAGTGCGCTCCAAGGTGCGCGCGAAGTCGAAAGTTGGGTTAATTGTCCGGTTTGCCTCGGGTGCGCACCTTGCGTGCACCTTCGCCAGGGTGGGCGCCTTGGTGCGCACACCTTGGCTGGGCTGCGCACACCTTGGCACCCGCGTTTCCTTCATTTTAAATTTTTTTTTTTTACAATCTCTCAAGTGGGAAATTCTATAATCTCAACTTTTTTTGCCTTTTCAGGAAACTTTTGAATGGAGCGCATCATTGGTGCGCTCCGAAGTGTGCTCCAAAGCTCTCTCCAGCTGCGTGCACCTGCCCCGGCCGCGCACCCGGCCCCGCCCAGCTTCGCTCACCTGTCCCGGGCGTCTGGTGCGGAACCTTAGAGTAAGAAACATCACCGTGCACCTTGGCCAACGTGCGCGACTCGACCGAGCGCGCACTGGCCGAGGTGCACACCGATTTCACCTGGGTGCGCGCGCAGCACCTCGGGCGCACCGGGGTGCGCGCACAACGCCCGGGTTGCACCGTGGCCTGTGTGCTCGGGGTGCCTCGGGTGCGCGCTCGGTGTCGCCCCCGCGCGCGCGGTAGTGCGGGCAGCGCACCCCGGCCCGGCCCGGCCCCGACGAGAACGCAAACGGGCAAAAGGTTTATTCAAATAGCATTGCGACGCCCGGCGAAAAACTAAAAAAGGGTGCAACACCGGGACTTCCCGGGAGGTCACCCATCCCAGTACTACTCCGGCCCAAGCGCGCTTAACTGCGGAGTTCTGATGGGATCCGGTGCACTAATGCTGGTATGATCGCACCCGTTATGAGCTTGTCGCAGTGTGTACTTAGCAAACCGCGACCCACGTGCGAATCCACCCCGGCCACCCACCCCCGTCGAGGTGCACACCCTCCCTCGCGAAGTGCGCCCCGTTCGCCAAGTGTGAGCCCTGCCCGGGTGCGCGCACCTTGCTAGGGCGTCGGGTGTGCACCCGGCCCGGCCTACGTGCGTGCACCTGGAGGGGGCGTCGTGTGCGTGCAGTGTCCCGTCTGCAACGCGGTGCCCACACACCACCTCGGGCGCAACGACCTGCGCTCACATGTGGGCCGAGTGCACCTTGGTGCATGTTCGGGGCGCCTCGGGTGCACGCTCGATCTTGCCCTGGTGCACCAAGGCGCTCGGTTTGCCCCGGGTGCGCACTTGGTGCAAGGTGGGCACCCAAAATAGGGATCAAGCACCAAAACACAAGTTTCGGGATGCAAAATGGGACCCAAGGACCACAAATGCGTTCCAAGACCCATGATGGGTCCACGAGAACAAAAATGTGTTCCGAGACTTAATAAACAAATATTGGGTTTTAGGAGAAGAAACATGCTCTGATGCCCAAAACGAGAATCGACCCCGAAAAGGCCACAGGCCAAAAGTGGGATGCGAGACAAAAAAAAATGGGACCCGAGGACCAAAATTGGGTTCCCAGGTCGAAGACAGGGCAACCGGACAAGAAACGACCTCTAAGGCTCGAAATGAGTCCCGACGACTAAAACTTGACAAGAAGCACCCATCAGGCACCCAACTCGACACCCATGGGATGCCGACCCACCCGGGCTTCCACCTAGCACACCTTGGCACCCACCCACCCTCGCACCCAACCTCGCACCCAACTTAGCACCTTTGAACCCACATTGGCACTCACCCTGACCCTGGCACCTTGGAACCCACATTGGCACTCACCTTGACCCTGGCACCCACCTTTGCACTCACCTTGGGACCCACCCTGGCTCCCACCTCGGCACCCACCCAGACACCCACCTTGGTTCCTTGGCACCCACCTTGGATCCTTGGCACCCACCCCGACACCCACCTTGGCACGCAACTTGGCTACTTGCCACCCACCTTGGCTCCTTGACGCCCACCCCGACAACCACCCCGTGACCTACCCTGGCTAGGGTTGGTGCACACCCACCCTGGTGCCCACCTTGGCACCCACCCTATGACCCACCTTGGCACGCACCTTAGTACCCACCCCGTTACCCACCCTAGGACCCACCCCGTGACCCACCTTGGCCAGGGTGGGTGCACCCACCCTGGTGCCCACCTTGGCACCCACCCATCCTAGCACCCAGCCTGTGACCGGGCTTGGAACCCAACCTTGCACCCGCACCCGTCTTGGCCAGTGTGGGTGCGCACCCATCCTGGCACCCACGTTGTGACACACCCTTTAACCCACGCACCCTAGCACCCACGTTGGCACCCACCTTGGAACCCAACCTAGCAACTTGGCACCCACCCCGTGACCCACCTTGGCATCCACCATAGCAGTCGCCGACTTGGCACCCACCTCGGCACCCACCTTGACACTTGTGGACCCACCTTGCCACTCACCCTAGCATCGACCCATCCTAGCACCCACCCTGGCACCTTTGCACCCTAGCACTCACCCATCCTAGCACCTAACCTGTGACCCACCTTGACACTCACCCTCGCACCCACCTTGGAACCCAACCTAGCACCCACCCACCCTGACACCAACCCTAGCACCTACCCACCCTTGCACCCACCCTGTGACCCATCTTGGCACCCACCCATCCTACCACTCAACCTATCACCCACCTTCTCACCCACCTTGGCATCCACCTTAGCACCCACCCACACTGGCACCTTGGCACCCACCTCGGGCAAGGTGGGTGCACACCCACCCTGGCACCCAATTTAGAACCCACCGAGCATGTTACCCACCTTGGCACCCACATTGCAGCCCACCCTAGTACCCACCCTATGACCCACATTGGCATCCACACCCTAGCACCCAGGCACCTCGACACCCGCCTTGACACCCACCCTAGCACTGAACCTGTGACCCACCTTGGAACTCACCCTAGAACCCACCCACCCTGTGAACCACCTTGGCATCCACCTTAGCACCCACCCACCTTGGCACCCACTCTAGCACTCACCCATCCTAACACCCAACTTGTTACCCACCTTGGCACCCGCCCTCGCGTCCACCTTGAAACCCACCCTAGCACCCACCCACGCAGGAGCCCACCTTGGCACCCAACCTAACACCCACGCATCCTGGCACCCAACTTGTGACCCACCTTGGAACCCACCCTAGTACCCACCTTTGAACCCACTATATCACCAACCCACCTTGGCACCCACCCTATGACCCTCTTTGGAATCCACCCTAGCACGCACCCACCCTGGCACCCACCATGGAGCGCACCCTAGCACCCACCCACCTCGGCACGCACCTCAACACCCACCTTGGTGTGCGCACTGCGCCAACCTCTCAAAGACCCTATGTGGTGCGCTCCAAAGTGTACACCTTTGGTGCGCTCCAAGGTGCGCACCTTTGGTGCACACCGAGGTGCACACCAAAGTGTGCACCGAGGTGAGCACCAAAGTGCACTCCAGGGTGCACACCAAGGCGTGCACCTTTGGTGCGGTCAATGCAAACGAATTCGGAAGTTGGGGTCGATGTCCTAATCGCTGCTGCAGACTACACGTATGAGAATCGGACAAATAGCTTTATATAGGGGAGGTGTTGCGTTTGATGGGTCGACTCCCCTGGTTGTGTGCACTGCACCAACTTCAAAGACCCTGTCTTGTTTAAGAAGTCAAAAGTTGGGGTGGATGTCCTAATCATTGCTGCAGTCTACGCATGTATGAGAATCAGACAAATAGCTTATATAGGGGAGGTGTTGCATTCGGTGGGTTGACTCCCCTGGTTGTGCGCACTGCGCCAACCTCAAAGACCCCGCATAGCAGAAGAAGTCGGAAGTCGGATTTTGGTGAGCACCAAGGCGTGCACCTTTGGTGCGGTCAACGCAGACGAATTCAGAAGTTGGGGTGGATGTCCTAATCGTTGTTGCAGGCTACACATGTATGAGAATCAGACAAATAGCTTATATAGGGGAGGTGTTGGGTTTGATGGGTCAACTCCCTTGGTTGTGCGCATTACGCCAACCTCAAAGACCTTGTTTTCGTTAAGAAGTCAAAAGTTGGGGTCAATGTCCTAATGGCTCCTGCAGGCTACACATGTATGAGAATCGGACAAATAGCTTATATAGGGGAGGTGTTGGGTTTGATGGGTCGACTCCCCTGGTTGTGCGCATTACGTCAACCTCAAAGACCTTGTTTTCGTTAAGAAGTCAAAAGTTGGGGTCGATGTCCTAATTGCTCCTGTAGACTACACATGTATGAGAATCAGACAAATAGCTTATATAGGGGAGGTGTTGGGTTTGATGGGTTGACTCCCCTAGTTGTTCGCATTACACCAACCTCAAAGACCTTGTTTTCGTTTAGAAGCCGAAAGTTGGGGTCGATGTCCTAATTGCTCCTGCAGGCTACGCATGTATGAGAATCAGACAAATAGCTTATATAGGGGAGGTGTTGGGTTTGATGGGTCGACTCCCCTGGTTGTGCGCATTGCGCCAACCTCAAAGACCCTGCATTGCGGATGAAGTCGAAAGTCAGAGTTTGGTGTGCTACAAGGTGTGGTCGAAGGTGCTCACCTAGGTGTGCACCTTTGGAGCACAGGAAAAGTGCCCTCCAAAAGTGCGCACCTTTGGAGTGCACAAAAGTGCCCTCCAAAAGTGCGCACCTTTGGAGCGCAGAAAAGTGCCCTCCAAAAAGTGCCCTCCAAAAGTGCGCACCTTTGGAGCGCAGAAAAGTGCCCTCCAAAAGTGCGCACCTTTGGAGCGCAGAAAAGTGCCCTCCAAAAAGTGCCCTCCAAAAGTGCGCACCTTTGGAGCGCAGAAAAGTGCCCTCCAAAAGTGCGCACCTTTGGAGCGCAGAAAAGTGCCCTCCAAAAAGTGCCCTCCAAAAGTGCGCACCTTTGGAGCGCAGAAAAGTGCCCTCCAAAAAGTGCCCTCCAAAAGTGCGCACCTTTGGAGCGCAGAAAAGTGCCCTCCAAAAAGTGCCCTCCAAAAGTGCGCACCTTTGGAGCGCAGAAAAGTGCCCTCCAAAAAGTGCCCTCCAAAAGTGCGCACCTTTGGAGCGCAGAAAAGTGCCCTCCAAAAAGTGCCCTCCAAAAGTGCGCACCTTTGGAGCGCAGAAAAGTGCCCTCCAAAAGTGCGCACCTTTGGAGCGCACAAAAGTGCCCTCCAAAAGTGCGCACTTTTGGTGCGCACCAAGGCGCTGGTTCGGTCGTTGCAGGCGAGTTCGGAAGTTGGGGTCGATGTCCTGAGCGGAGGTGCAAACTACACAGGTGTCGGAATCGGACAAATAGCTTATATAGGGGAGGTGTATGCTTCGATGGGTCGACTCCCCAGGTTGAGCGCACCGCGCCAACCTCAAAGACCCTACGGTATGGATGAAGTCGGAAGTTGGGTCCGATGACCAATTCGATTAGTAGGTATGCTCATGAGGTCGGAATTTGGGTCCGATGACCTGCCATGTGCAGGAAGGCGAATGTTGACACTGTGCGTTGCAAGGTGCACACCAAGGCGCTGGTGCGGTCTTTTTAGTCGAGTTCGGAAGTTGGGGTCGATGTCCTGATCGGAGGTGCAAGCTACACAGGTGTGGGAATCGGACAAATAGCTTATATAGGGGAGGTGTATGCTTCGTTGGGTCGACTCCCCGGGTTGAGCGCACCGCGCCAACCTCAAAGACCCTACGGTATGGATGAAGTCGGAAGTTGGGTCCGATGACCGATTCGATATGTAGGCATACTCGCGAGGTCGGAATTTGGGTCCGATGACCTGCCACGTGCAGGAAGGTGAATGTTGGCACTGTGCGTTGCAAGGTGCGCACCAAGGCGCTGGTTCGGTCGTTGGAGGCGAGTTCGGAAGTTGGGGTCGATGTCTTGATCGGAGGTGCAAACTACACAGGTGTGGGAATCGGACAAATAGCTTATATAGGGGAGGTGTATGCTTCGTTGGGTCGACTCCCCGGGTTGAGCGCACCGCGCCAACCTCAAAGACCCTACGGTATGGATGAAGTCGGAAGTTGGGTCCGATGACCGATTCGATATGTAGGCATACTCGCGAGGTCGGAATTTGGGTCCGATGACCTGCCATGTGCAGGAAGGCGAATGTTGGGACTGTGCGTCGCAAGGTGCGCACCAAGGCGCTGGTGCCGTCGTTGCAGTCGAGTTCGGAAGTTGGGGTCGATGTCCTGGTCAGAGGTGCAAACTACACAGGTGTGGGAATCGGACAAATAGCTTATATAGGGGAGGTGTATGCTTCGATGGGTCGACTCCCTGGGTTGAGCGCACCGCGCCAACCTCAAAGACCCTACAGTATGGATGAAGTCGGAAGTTGGGTCCGATGACCGATTCGATACGTAGGCATATTGGCGAGGTCTGAATTTGTGTCCGATGACCTGCCATGCGCAGGAAGGCGGAATTTGGGTCCGATGACCGAGTTGATGGCGTGCCATGCGCAGAAAGGCGGAATTTGGGTCCGATGACCGAGTTGATGTTGATGGCCCGCCATGCACAGGAAGGCGGAATTTGGGTCCGATGACCGATTTGAAGGCGTGCCATACGCAAAAAGGCGGAGTTTGGGTCCGATGACCGAGTTGATATTGATGGCCCGCCATGCGCAGGAAGGCGGAATTTGGGTCCGATGACCTGACATACGCATGGAGTCCGACTCGGGGGCCGATGTTCGATTCGATGACTTGCATTGTGGGTAAAGTCGGAAGTTGTGGTCTTTGACCCGATTCGATGACCAGACTTCGGCTGCTTGAGAATCGGACAAATAACTTATATAGGGGAGGTAGTGTTCTCGAGC
Source organism: Cryptomeria japonica (assembly GCF_030272615.1). Classification (NCBI taxonomy): domain Eukaryota; kingdom Viridiplantae; phylum Streptophyta; class Pinopsida; order Cupressales; family Cupressaceae; genus Cryptomeria; species Cryptomeria japonica. The sequence continues at coordinate 254,512 of NW_026728895.1, read as the reverse complement.
ATCCTCCCCCCGTGCCCGTTTATGTCGATTGATGCTGGTGCTCGACTGGTTGGAGCGCTCGGATGCAAAAATCTTGCACCAGGATTTATCGATTGTGATGGACACGGCAAGTCTCCTGATTGCTATGCAGGAGCTCATCGTGAATCTCTATGCGGCCTTGGTATGGACTCGACCTGCGGAATGGTTCGGCAATGGTAGTCGCTCCAACACGTCCTTGCAATGGCCACAGAGGTGATTCGACTAGAGCTCCAGTCTAGCTTTTGGGTTGCTTGGCGGACTGGTATAGCCGCGATCGAGTTCCGGCCATGAACGTTTTAGATAGCTCTTGGGCTTTCTGGGACGGAAGTCGGAAGTTTGGGCTGTTGTCCGATTTGATGACCATTCTTCGGATGTGTGAGAATCGGACAAATAACTTATATAGGGGACTGTGTTGTCTCACGCAGCCCCCTCCGTGCCCCTCTATCTCGACCGATGTTGGTGCTTGAAAGGGTTGGGATCGCTCGGATTTATAAACGTGCACCACCATTTGTCGAGTGTGAGGGACGCGGCAGGTCTCCTAAATGCTATGCGGGCGCTCTCTGAGAATCTCTATCCGGCCTCGACACAGACTAGTCTTGCTGAATGGTTTGGCACTGGTAGTCGATCCAACACGTCGTTGTTGTGGCCGCCTAGGCGATTCGATTCGAGCCCCCGTCTAGCTTTTGGGTTGCTTGGCGGATTTTGCCCTATCCGCAAGTGAGCTCGGTCCCTAAACGTTCGAGAAACCCGATTGCTATGCGCCGACTCTCTTTCTTGCGAGCCTCCATCTAGCTTTTGGGTCTCTACGGAACGGAAGTCGGAATCTGGGACCGTTGTTTGATTCGACGAGGCAGACTACGGTTGTGCGAGAATCGGACAAATAACTTATATAGGGGAGGTGTTGACTGGAGCATTCTCCCCCGTGCCCCTCTAACTCGACCAATGCTGGCGCTCGAACGGTGGTAGCGCTCGGATTTTCATTGAGCGCCAGCATTGGTCGATTTAGAGGGGCATGCGAGATTCCCGAATGCTATGCGAGGGCTCTAACGGAAATGTCTATTGGTTTCGGTATGGATGCAATTGCGAGTGGTTCGGCAAAGGTAGTCGTTCCGATGCGTCCATGTCGTGGCCAAATCGATAATTCGATTTGAGCCCTCGTATAGCATTTGGGTCTCTCGATGTGATTCCGCATTCCAGTCCCTTTGGGCACTGCTTGAGCCGCATCCCAGGGGGTTCCCTTCCCAATAATCTGCCTCGCAACCCGATTGCTATGCGGTGAGGCTCCTCGGCCGCCTCGGAACTATCTGTGTATCAGATGCATCGCGGGATAAGGGGTTGGCAACGGTAGTCGCCCCAAGCGCGTCCGATGCTTGGACCATTCCGAGGCGGCCCTGAAGCCTCTTCCGTCTAGCCGTTGGGTCCTTCTCGCCGCATCCCTCGCCTCGCACCCCGATTGCTATGCGGTGAGGCTCCTCGGCCGCCTCGGAACTATCTGTGTATCGGACGCGTCGCGGGATAAGGGGTTGTCACTGGTAGTCGCCCCAAGCGCGTCCGATGCTTGGACCATTCCGAGGCGGCCCTGAAGCCTCTTCCGTCTAGCCGTTGGGTCCTTCTCGCCGCATCCCTCGCCTCGCACCCCGATTGCTATGCGGTGAGGCTCCTCGGCCGCCTCGGAACTATCTGTGTATCGGACGCGTCGCGGGATAAGGGGTTGTCATTGGTAGTCGCCCCAAGCGCGTCCGATGCTTGGACCATTCCGAGGCGGCCCTGAAGCCTCTTCCGTCTAGCCGTTGGGTCCTTCTCGCCGCATCCCTCGCCTCGCACCCCGATTGCTATGCGGTGAGGCTCCTCGGCCGCCTTGGAACTATCTGTGTATCGGACGCGTCGCGGGATAAGGGGTTGTCACTGGTAGTCGCCCCAAGCGCGTCCGATGCTTAGACCATTCCGAGGCGGACCCGAAGCCTCTTCCGTCTAGCCGTTGGGTCCTTCTCGCCGCATCCTTCGCCTCGCACCCCGATTGCTATGCGGTGAGGCTCCTCGGCCGCCTCGGAACTATCTGTGTATCGGACGCGTCGCGGGATAAGGGGTTGTCACTGGTAGTCGCCCCAAGCGCGTCCGATGCTTGGACCATTCCGAGGCGGACCCGAAGCCTCTTCCGTCTAGCCGTTGGGTCCTTCTCGCCGCATCCCTCGCCTCGCACCCCGATTGCTATGCGGTGAGGCTCCTCGGCCGCCTTGGAACTATCTGTGTATCGGACGCGTCGCGGGATAAGGGGTTGTCACTGGTAGTCGCCCCAAGCGCGTCCGATGCTTGGACCATTCTGAGGCGGACCCGAAGCCTCTTCCGTCTAGCCGTTGGGTCCTTCTCGCCGCATCCCTCGCCTCGCACCCCGATTGCTATGCGGTGAGGCTCCTCGGCCGCCTTGGAACTATCTGTGTATCGGACGCGTCGCGGGATAAGGGGTTGTCACTGGTAGTCGCCCCAAGCGCGTCCGATGCTTGGACCATTCCGAGGCGGACCCGAAGCCTCTTCCGTCTAGCCGTTGGGTCCTTCTCGCCGCATCCCTCGCCTCGCACCCCGATTGCTATGCGGTGAGGCTCCTCGGCCGCCTTGGAACTATCTGTGTATCGGACGCGTCGCGGGATAAGGGGTTGTCACTGGTAGTCGCCCCAAGCGCGTCCGATGCTTGGACCATTCCGAGGCGGCCCCGAAGCCTCTTCCGTGTAGCCGTTGGGTCCTTCTCGCCGCATCCCTCGCCTCGCACCCCGATTGCTATGCGGTGAGGCTCCTCGGCCGCCTTGGAACTATCTGTGTATCGGACGCGTCGCGGGATAAGGGGTTGTCACTGGTAGTCGCCCCAAGCGCGTCCGATGCTTGGACCATTCCGAGGCGGCCCCGAAGCCTCTTCCGTGTAGCCGTTGGGTCCTTCTCGCCGCATCCCTCGCCTCGCACCCCGATTGCTATGCGGTGAGGCTCCTCGGCCGCCTTGGAACTATCTGTGTATCGGACGCGTCGCGGGATAAGGGGTTGTCACTGGTAGTCGCCCCAAGCGCGTCCGATGCTTGGACCATTCCGAGGCGGACCTGAAGCCTCTTCCCTCTAGCCGTTGGGGCTTTCTCGCCGCATCCCTCGCCTCGCACCCTGATTGCTATGCTGTGAGGCTCCTCGGCCGCCTTGGAACTATCTGTGTATCGGACGCATCGCGGGATAAGGGGTTGGCAGTGGTAGTCGCCCCAAGCGCATCCGATGCTTGGACCATTCCGAGGCGGCCCTGCAGCCTCTTCCGTCTAGCCGTTGGGGCCATCTCGCCGCATCCCCCACCTCGCACCACGATTGCTATGCGGTGAGGCTCCTTGGCCGCCTCGGAACTATCTGTGTATCGGACGCATCGCGGGATAAGGGGTTGTCACTGGTAGTCGCCCCAAGCGCGTCCGATGCTTGGACTATTCCGAGGCGGCCCTGCAGCCTCTTCCGTCTAGCCGTTGGGGCCATCTCGCTGCATCCCCCACCTCCTCGGCCGCCTCGGAACTATCTGTGTATCGGACGCATCGCGGGATAAGGGGTTGGCAGTGGTAGTCGCCCCAAGCGCGTCCGATGCTTGGACTATTCCGAGGCAGCCCTGCAGCCTCTTCCGTCTAGCCTTTGGGGCCATCTCGCCGCATCCCTCGCCTCGCACCCCGATTGCTATGCGGTGAGGCTCCTCGGCCGCCTGGGAACTATCTTCGTATCGGACGCATCGCGGGATAAGGGGTTGTCACTGGTAGTCGCCCCAAGCGCGTCCGATGCTTGGACTATTCCGAGGCGGCCCTGTGGCCTCTTCCGTCTAGCCGTTGGGGCCATCTCGCCGCATCCCCCACCTCGCACCCCGATTGCTATGCGGTGAGGCTCTTCGGCCGCCTTGGAACTATCTTCGTATCGGACGCATTGCGGGATAAGGGGTTGTCACTGGTAGTGGCCCCAAGCGCGTCCGATGCTTGGACTATTCCGAGGCGGCCCTGCAGCCTCTTCCGTCTAGCCGTTGGGGCCATCTCGCCGCATCCCCCACCTCGCACCCCGATTGCTATGCGGTGAGGCTCCTCGGCCGCCTTGGAACTATCTTCGTATCGGACGCATCGCGGGATAAGGGGTTGTCACTGGTAGTCGCCCCAAGCGCGTCCGATGCTTGGACTATTCCGACGCGGCCCTGTGGCCTCTTCCGTCTAGCCGTTGGGGCCATCTCGCCGCATCCCCCACCTCGCACCCCGATTGCTATGCGGTGAGGCTCCTCGGCCGCCTTGGAACCATCTTCGTATCGGACGCATCGCGGGATAGGGGGCTGTCACTGGTAGTCGCCCCAAGCGTGTCCGATGCTTGGACCATTCCTAGGCGGCCCTGAAGCCTCTTCCGTCTAGCCGTTGGGGCCTTCCCGCCCCATCCCTCGCCTCGCACCCCCGATTGCTATGCGGTGAGGCTCCTCGGCCGCCTTGGAACCATCTGTGTATCGGACGCATCGCG
>NW_026728895.1:222500-237500 GCF_030272615.1 Cryptomeria japonica | reverse complement strand
CCTTTTATGGAAATTAGTGAAGGCATCGCATCAAAGGTGCGCACCTCGCTGCCCACCTTGGTGTGCTCCGAGGTGCCCACCACGGTGCGCAACGCCGGTGCGAACCCGGGAGCGCCCCGATGTGTGCTCCAAGGTGCGGCGTGCACGAAGTCGGACCCCGGTTTGCCCCGGGTGCGCACCTCGCGTGCACCTTGGTGCGCACACCTTGGCTGGGTTGCGCGGCCTGGTGGGCACCATGGTGCGCACCAAGGAGCGCTCCGAAGTGTGCTCCAAGGTGCGGCGTGCACGAAGTCGGAGCCCGGTTTGCCCCGGGTACGCACCTCGCGTGCACCTTCGCCGGGGTGGGCACCTCGGCTGGGTTGCGCGCCCTGGTGCGCACCAAGGAGCGCTCCGAAGTGTGCTCCAAGGTGCGGCGTGCACGAAGTCGGAGCCCGGTTTGCCCCGGGTGCGCACCTTCGCCGCGGTGCGCACCATGGCGTGCACGAAGTCGGAGCCCGGTTTGCCCCGGGTGCGCACCTCGCGTGCACCTTCGGCGGGGTTGCGCGCCCTGGTGGGCACCATGGTGCGCACCAAGGAGCGCTCCGAAGTGTGCTCCAAGGTGCGGCGTGCACGAAGTCGGAGCCCGGTTTGCCCCGGGTGCGCACCTCGCGTGCACCTTCGGCGGGGTTGCGCGCCCTGGTGGGCACCATGGTGCGCACCAAGGAGCGCTCCGAAGTGTGCTCCAAGGTGCGGCGTGCACGAAGTCGGAGCCCGGTTTGCCCCGGGTGCGCACCTCGCGTGCACCTTCGCCGCGGTGGGCACCATGGCGTGCACGAAGTCGGAGCCCGGTTTGCCCCGGGTGCGCACCTCGCGTGCACCTTCGCCGGGGTGGGCACCTCGGCTGGGTTGCGCGCCCTGGTGCGCACCAAGGAGCGCTCCGAAGTGTGCTCCAAGGTGCGGCGTGCACGAAGTCGGAGCCCGGTTTGCCCCGGGTGCGCACCTCGCGTGCACCTTCGCCAGGGTGGGCACCTCGGTGCGCACACCTTCTCAATGTTTTCTTGCCTTTTCTGGAAATTGGTGAAGGCAGCGCATCAAAGGTGCGCACCTCGGTGTGCTCCGAGGTGCGAACCCGAGAGCGCTCCGAGGTGCCCACGAAGTCGAAAGTCGGGTTAATTGCATTGTTTTCCCCGGGTGCGCTCCGAGGTGCGCAACATCGGCGCGCACCAAGGAGGGCTCCGAAGTGTGCTCCAAGGTGCGCACGATGGCGTGCACCTCTGGTGCGCACGATTCGGAGCTCGGTTTGACCGGGGTGCGCACACCTTGGCTGGGTTGCGCACCTTTTGTGCGCTCCAAGGTGCGCACGAAGTCGGAGCTCGGTTTGCCCCGGGTGCGCACCTTCGCCAGGGTGCGCACCTTGATGCGCACGCCTTGGCTGGGCTGCGCACCTTGGTGGGCGCCATGGTGCGCACCTTTCGTGCGCTCCAAGGTGCGCACGAAGTCGGAGCTCGGTTTGCCCCGGGTGCGCACCTTGGTGGGCGCCATGGTGCACTCCGAGGTGCCCAAGATTGGTGCGCACCAAGGAGCGCTCCGAAGTGCGCTCCAAGGTGCGCGCGAAGTCGAAAGTTGGGTTAATTGTCCGGTTTGCCTCGGGTGCGCACCTTGCGTGCACCTTCGCCAGGGTGGGCGCCTTGGTGCGCACACCTTGGCTGGGCTGCGCACACCTTGGCACCCGCGTTTCCTTCATTTTAAATTTTTTTTTTTTACAATCTCTCAAGTGGGAAATTCTATAATCTCAACTTTTTTTGCCTTTTCAGGAAACTTTTGAATGGAGCGCATCATTGGTGCGCTCCGAAGTGTGCTCCAAAGCTCTCTCCAGCTGCGTGCACCTGCCCCGGCCGCGCACCCGGCCCCGCCCAGCTTCGCTCACCTGTCCCGGGCGTCTGGTGCGGAACCTTAGAGTAAGAAACATCACCGTGCACCTTGGCCAACGTGCGCGACTCGACCGAGCGCGCACTGGCCGAGGTGCACACCGATTTCACCTGGGTGCGCGCGCAGCACCTCGGGCGCACCGGGGTGCGCGCACAACGCCCGGGTTGCACCGTGGCCTGTGTGCTCGGGGTGCCTCGGGTGCGCGCTCGGTGTCGCCCCCGCGCGCGCGGTAGTGCGGGCAGCGCACCCCGGCCCGGCCCGGCCCCGACGAGAACGCAAACGGGCAAAAGGTTTATTCAAATAGCATTGCGACGCCCGGCGAAAAACTAAAAAAGGGTGCAACACCGGGACTTCCCGGGAGGTCACCCATCCCAGTACTACTCCGGCCCAAGCGCGCTTAACTGCGGAGTTCTGATGGGATCCGGTGCACTAATGCTGGTATGATCGCACCCGTTATGAGCTTGTCGCAGTGTGTACTTAGCAAACCGCGACCCACGTGCGAATCCACCCCGGCCACCCACCCCCGTCGAGGTGCACACCCTCCCTCGCGAAGTGCGCCCCGTTCGCCAAGTGTGAGCCCTGCCCGGGTGCGCGCACCTTGCTAGGGCGTCGGGTGTGCACCCGGCCCGGCCTACGTGCGTGCACCTGGAGGGGGCGTCGTGTGCGTGCAGTGTCCCGTCTGCAACGCGGTGCCCACACACCACCTCGGGCGCAACGACCTGCGCTCACATGTGGGCCGAGTGCACCTTGGTGCATGTTCGGGGCGCCTCGGGTGCACGCTCGATCTTGCCCTGGTGCACCAAGGCGCTCGGTTTGCCCCGGGTGCGCACTTGGTGCAAGGTGGGCACCCAAAATAGGGATCAAGCACCAAAACACAAGTTTCGGGATGCAAAATGGGACCCAAGGACCACAAATGCGTTCCAAGACCCATGATGGGTCCACGAGAACAAAAATGTGTTCCGAGACTTAATAAACAAATATTGGGTTTTAGGAGAAGAAACATGCTCTGATGCCCAAAACGAGAATCGACCCCGAAAAGGCCACAGGCCAAAAGTGGGATGCGAGACAAAAAAAAATGGGACCCGAGGACCAAAATTGGGTTCCCAGGTCGAAGACAGGGCAACCGGACAAGAAACGACCTCTAAGGCTCGAAATGAGTCCCGACGACTAAAACTTGACAAGAAGCACCCATCAGGCACCCAACTCGACACCCATGGGATGCCGACCCACCCGGGCTTCCACCTAGCACACCTTGGCACCCACCCACCCTCGCACCCAACCTCGCACCCAACTTAGCACCTTTGAACCCACATTGGCACTCACCCTGACCCTGGCACCTTGGAACCCACATTGGCACTCACCTTGACCCTGGCACCCACCTTTGCACTCACCTTGGGACCCACCCTGGCTCCCACCTCGGCACCCACCCAGACACCCACCTTGGTTCCTTGGCACCCACCTTGGATCCTTGGCACCCACCCCGACACCCACCTTGGCACGCAACTTGGCTACTTGCCACCCACCTTGGCTCCTTGACGCCCACCCCGACAACCACCCCGTGACCTACCCTGGCTAGGGTTGGTGCACACCCACCCTGGTGCCCACCTTGGCACCCACCCTATGACCCACCTTGGCACGCACCTTAGTACCCACCCCGTTACCCACCCTAGGACCCACCCCGTGACCCACCTTGGCCAGGGTGGGTGCACCCACCCTGGTGCCCACCTTGGCACCCACCCATCCTAGCACCCAGCCTGTGACCGGGCTTGGAACCCAACCTTGCACCCGCACCCGTCTTGGCCAGTGTGGGTGCGCACCCATCCTGGCACCCACGTTGTGACACACCCTTTAACCCACGCACCCTAGCACCCACGTTGGCACCCACCTTGGAACCCAACCTAGCAACTTGGCACCCACCCCGTGACCCACCTTGGCATCCACCATAGCAGTCGCCGACTTGGCACCCACCTCGGCACCCACCTTGACACTTGTGGACCCACCTTGCCACTCACCCTAGCATCGACCCATCCTAGCACCCACCCTGGCACCTTTGCACCCTAGCACTCACCCATCCTAGCACCTAACCTGTGACCCACCTTGACACTCACCCTCGCACCCACCTTGGAACCCAACCTAGCACCCACCCACCCTGACACCAACCCTAGCACCTACCCACCCTTGCACCCACCCTGTGACCCATCTTGGCACCCACCCATCCTACCACTCAACCTATCACCCACCTTCTCACCCACCTTGGCATCCACCTTAGCACCCACCCACACTGGCACCTTGGCACCCACCTCGGGCAAGGTGGGTGCACACCCACCCTGGCACCCAATTTAGAACCCACCGAGCATGTTACCCACCTTGGCACCCACATTGCAGCCCACCCTAGTACCCACCCTATGACCCACATTGGCATCCACACCCTAGCACCCAGGCACCTCGACACCCGCCTTGACACCCACCCTAGCACTGAACCTGTGACCCACCTTGGAACTCACCCTAGAACCCACCCACCCTGTGAACCACCTTGGCATCCACCTTAGCACCCACCCACCTTGGCACCCACTCTAGCACTCACCCATCCTAACACCCAACTTGTTACCCACCTTGGCACCCGCCCTCGCGTCCACCTTGAAACCCACCCTAGCACCCACCCACGCAGGAGCCCACCTTGGCACCCAACCTAACACCCACGCATCCTGGCACCCAACTTGTGACCCACCTTGGAACCCACCCTAGTACCCACCTTTGAACCCACTATATCACCAACCCACCTTGGCACCCACCCTATGACCCTCTTTGGAATCCACCCTAGCACGCACCCACCCTGGCACCCACCATGGAGCGCACCCTAGCACCCACCCACCTCGGCACGCACCTCAACACCCACCTTGGTGTGCGCACTGCGCCAACCTCTCAAAGACCCTATGTGGTGCGCTCCAAAGTGTACACCTTTGGTGCGCTCCAAGGTGCGCACCTTTGGTGCACACCGAGGTGCACACCAAAGTGTGCACCGAGGTGAGCACCAAAGTGCACTCCAGGGTGCACACCAAGGCGTGCACCTTTGGTGCGGTCAATGCAAACGAATTCGGAAGTTGGGGTCGATGTCCTAATCGCTGCTGCAGACTACACGTATGAGAATCGGACAAATAGCTTTATATAGGGGAGGTGTTGCGTTTGATGGGTCGACTCCCCTGGTTGTGTGCACTGCACCAACTTCAAAGACCCTGTCTTGTTTAAGAAGTCAAAAGTTGGGGTGGATGTCCTAATCATTGCTGCAGTCTACGCATGTATGAGAATCAGACAAATAGCTTATATAGGGGAGGTGTTGCATTCGGTGGGTTGACTCCCCTGGTTGTGCGCACTGCGCCAACCTCAAAGACCCCGCATAGCAGAAGAAGTCGGAAGTCGGATTTTGGTGAGCACCAAGGCGTGCACCTTTGGTGCGGTCAACGCAGACGAATTCAGAAGTTGGGGTGGATGTCCTAATCGTTGTTGCAGGCTACACATGTATGAGAATCAGACAAATAGCTTATATAGGGGAGGTGTTGGGTTTGATGGGTCAACTCCCTTGGTTGTGCGCATTACGCCAACCTCAAAGACCTTGTTTTCGTTAAGAAGTCAAAAGTTGGGGTCAATGTCCTAATGGCTCCTGCAGGCTACACATGTATGAGAATCGGACAAATAGCTTATATAGGGGAGGTGTTGGGTTTGATGGGTCGACTCCCCTGGTTGTGCGCATTACGTCAACCTCAAAGACCTTGTTTTCGTTAAGAAGTCAAAAGTTGGGGTCGATGTCCTAATTGCTCCTGTAGACTACACATGTATGAGAATCAGACAAATAGCTTATATAGGGGAGGTGTTGGGTTTGATGGGTTGACTCCCCTAGTTGTTCGCATTACACCAACCTCAAAGACCTTGTTTTCGTTTAGAAGCCGAAAGTTGGGGTCGATGTCCTAATTGCTCCTGCAGGCTACGCATGTATGAGAATCAGACAAATAGCTTATATAGGGGAGGTGTTGGGTTTGATGGGTCGACTCCCCTGGTTGTGCGCATTGCGCCAACCTCAAAGACCCTGCATTGCGGATGAAGTCGAAAGTCAGAGTTTGGTGTGCTACAAGGTGTGGTCGAAGGTGCTCACCTAGGTGTGCACCTTTGGAGCACAGGAAAAGTGCCCTCCAAAAGTGCGCACCTTTGGAGTGCACAAAAGTGCCCTCCAAAAGTGCGCACCTTTGGAGCGCAGAAAAGTGCCCTCCAAAAAGTGCCCTCCAAAAGTGCGCACCTTTGGAGCGCAGAAAAGTGCCCTCCAAAAAGTGCCCTCCAAAAGTGCGCACCTTTGGAGCGCAGAAAAGTGCCCTCCAAAAAGTGCCCTCCAAAAGTGCGCACCTTTGGAGCGCAGAAAAGTGCCCTCCAAAAGTGCGCACCTTTGGAGCGCAGAAAAGTGCCCTCCAAAAAGTGCCCTCCAAAAGTGCGCACCTTTGGAGCGCAGAAAAGTGCCCTCCAAAAAGTGCCCTCCAAAAGTGCGCACCTTTGGAGCGCAGAAAAGTGCCCTCCAAAAAGTGCCCTCCAAAAGTGCGCACCTTTGGAGCGCAGAAAAGTGCCCTCCAAAAAGTGCCCTCCAAAAGTGCGCACCTTTGGAGCGCAGAAAAGTGCCCTCCAAAAAGTGCCCTCCAAAAGTGCGCACCTTTGGAGCGCAGAAAAGTGCCCTCCAAAAGTGCGCACCTTTGGAGCGCACAAAAGTGCCCTCCAAAAGTGCGCACTTTTGGTGCGCACCAAGGCGCTGGTTCGGTCGTTGCAGGCGAGTTCGGAAGTTGGGGTCGATGTCCTGAGCGGAGGTGCAAACTACACAGGTGTCGGAATCGGACAAATAGCTTATATAGGGGAGGTGTATGCTTCGATGGGTCGACTCCCCAGGTTGAGCGCACCGCGCCAACCTCAAAGACCCTACGGTATGGATGAAGTCGGAAGTTGGGTCCGATGACCAATTCGATTAGTAGGTATGCTCATGAGGTCGGAATTTGGGTCCGATGACCTGCCATGTGCAGGAAGGCGAATGTTGACACTGTGCGTTGCAAGGTGCACACCAAGGCGCTGGTGCGGTCTTTTTAGTCGAGTTCGGAAGTTGGGGTCGATGTCCTGATCGGAGGTGCAAGCTACACAGGTGTGGGAATCGGACAAATAGCTTATATAGGGGAGGTGTATGCTTCGTTGGGTCGACTCCCCGGGTTGAGCGCACCGCGCCAACCTCAAAGACCCTACGGTATGGATGAAGTCGGAAGTTGGGTCCGATGACCGATTCGATATGTAGGCATACTCGCGAGGTCGGAATTTGGGTCCGATGACCTGCCACGTGCAGGAAGGCGAATGTTGGCACTGTGCGTTGCAAGGTGCGCACCAAGGCGCTGGTTCGGTCGTTGGAGGCGAGTTCGGAAGTTGGGGTCGATGTCTTGATCGGAGGTGCAAACTACACAGGTGTGGGAATCGGACAAATAGCTTATATAGGGGAGGTGTATGCTTCGTTGGGTCGACTCCCCGGGTTGAGCGCACCGCGCCAACCTCAAAGACCCTACGGTATGGATGAAGTCGGAAGTTGGGTCCGATGACCGATTCGATATGTAGGCATACTCGCGAGGTCGGAATTTGGGTCCGATGACCTGCCATGTGCAGGAAGGCGAATGTTGGGACTGTGCGTCGCAAGGTGCGCACCAAGGCGCTGGTGCCGTCGTTGCAGTCGAGTTCGGAAGTTGGGGTCGATGTCCTGGTCAGAGGTGCAAACTACACAGGTGTGGGAATCGGACAAATAGCTTATATAGGGGAGGTGTATGCTTCGATGGGTCGACTCCCTGGGTTGAGCGCACCGCGCCAACCTCAAAGACCCTACAGTATGGATGAAGTCGGAAGTTGGGTCCGATGACCGATTCGATACGTAGGCATATTGGCGAGGTCTGAATTTGTGTCCGATGACCTGCCATGCGCAGGAAGGCGGAATTTGGGTCCGATGACCGAGTTGATGGCGTGCCATGCGCAGAAAGGCGGAATTTGGGTCCGATGACCGAGTTGATGTTGATGGCCCGCCATGCACAGGAAGGCGGAATTTGGGTCCGATGACCGATTTGAAGGCGTGCCATACGCAAAAAGGCGGAGTTTGGGTCCGATGACCGAGTTGATATTGATGGCCCGCCATGCGCAGGAAGGCGGAATTTGGGTCCGATGACCTGACATACGCATGGAGTCCGACTCGGGGGCCGATGTTCGATTCGATGACTTGCATTGTGGGTAAAGTCGGAAGTTGTGGTCTTTGACCCGATTCGATGACCAGACTTCGGCTGCTTGAGAATCGGACAAATAACTTATATAGGGGAGGTAGTGTTCTCGAGCATCCTCCCCCCGTGCCCGTTTATGTCGATTGATGCTGGTGCTCGACTGGTTGGAGCGCTCGGATGCAAAAATCTTGCACCAGGATTTATCGATTGTGATGGACACGGCAAGTCTCCTGATTGCTATGCAGGAGCTCATCGTGAATCTCTATGCGGCCTTGGTATGGACTCGACCTGCGGAATGGTTCGGCAATGGTAGTCGCTCCAACACGTCCTTGCAATGGCCACAGAGGTGATTCGACTAGAGCTCCAGTCTAGCTTTTGGGTTGCTTGGCGGACTGGTATAGCCGCGATCGAGTTCCGGCCATGAACGTTTTAGATAGCTCTTGGGCTTTCTGGGACGGAAGTCGGAAGTTTGGGCTGTTGTCCGATTTGATGACCATTCTTCGGATGTGTGAGAATCGGACAAATAACTTATATAGGGGACTGTGTTGTCTCACGCAGCCCCCTCCGTGCCCCTCTATCTCGACCGATGTTGGTGCTTGAAAGGGTTGGGATCGCTCGGATTTATAAACGTGCACCACCATTTGTCGAGTGTGAGGGACGCGGCAGGTCTCCTAAATGCTATGCGGGCGCTCTCTGAGAATCTCTATCCGGCCTCGACACAGACTAGTCTTGCTGAATGGTTTGGCACTGGTAGTCGATCCAACACGTCGTTGTTGTGGCCGCCTAGGCGATTCGATTCGAGCCCCCGTCTAGCTTTTGGGTTGCTTGGCGGATTTTGCCCTATCCGCAAGTGAGCTCGGTCCCTAAACGTTCGAGAAACCCGATTGCTATGCGCCGACTCTCTTTCTTGCGAGCCTCCATCTAGCTTTTGGGTCTCTACGGAACGGAAGTCGGAATCTGGGACCGTTGTTTGATTCGACGAGGCAGACTACGGTTGTGCGAGAATCGGACAAATAACTTATATAGGGGAGGTGTTGACTGGAGCATTCTCCCCCGTGCCCCTCTAACTCGACCAATGCTGGCGCTCGAACGGTGGTAGCGCTCGGATTTTCATTGAGCGCCAGCATTGGTCGATTTAGAGGGGCATGCGAGATTCCCGAATGCTATGCGAGGGCTCTAACGGAAATGTCTATTGGTTTCGGTATGGATGCAATTGCGAGTGGTTCGGCAAAGGTAGTCGTTCCGATGCGTCCATGTCGTGGCCAAATCGATAATTCGATTTGAGCCCTCGTATAGCATTTGGGTCTCTCGATGTGATTCCGCATTCCAGTCCCTTTGGGCACTGCTTGAGCCGCATCCCAGGGGGTTCCCTTCCCAATAATCTGCCTCGCAACCCGATTGCTATGCGGTGAGGCTCCTCGGCCGCCTCGGAACTATCTGTGTATCAGACGCATCGCGGGATAAGGGGTTGGCAACGGTAGTCGCCCCAAGCGCGTCCGATGCTTGGACCATTCCGAGGCGGCCCTGAAGCCTCTTCCGTCTAGCCGTTGGGTCCTTCTCGCCGCATCCCTCGCCTCGCACCCCGATTGCTATGCGGTGAGGCTCCTCGGCCGCCTCGGAACTATCTGTGTATCGGACGCGTCGCGGGATAAGGGGTTGTCACTGGTAGTCGCCCCAAGCGCGTCCGATGCTTGGACCATTCCGAGGCGGCCCTGAAGCCTCTTCCGTCTAGCCGTTGGGTCCTTCTCGCCGCATCCCTCGCCTCGCACCCCGATTGCTATGCGGTGAGGCTCCTCGGCCGCCTCGGAACTATCTGTGTATCGGACGCGTCGCGGGATAAGGGGTTGTCATTGGTAGTCGCCCCAAGCGCGTCCGATGCTTGGACCATTCCGAGGCGGCCCTGAAGCCTCTTCCGTCTAGCCGTTGGGTCCTTCTCGCCGCATCCCTCGCCTCGCACCCCGATTGCTATGCGGTGAGGCTCCTCGGCCGCCTTGGAACTATCTGTGTATCGGACGCGTCGCGGGATAAGGGGTTGTCACTGGTAGTCGCCCCAAGCGCGTCCGATGCTTAGACCATTCCGAGGCGGACCCGAAGCCTCTTCCGTCTAGCCGTTGGGTCCTTCTCGCCGCATCCTTCGCCTCGCACCCCGATTGCTATGCGGTGAGGCTCCTCGGCCGCCTCGGAACTATCTGTGTATCGGACGCGTCGCGGGATAAGGGGTTGTCACTGGTAGTCGCCCCAAGCGCGTCCGATGCTTGGACCATTCCGAGGCGGACCCGAAGCCTCTTCCGTCTAGCCGTTGGGTCCTTCTCGCCGCATCCCTCGCCTCGCACCCCGATTGCTATGCGGTGAGGCTCCTCGGCCGCCTTGGAACTATCTGTGTATCGGACGCGTCGCGGGATAAGGGGTTGTCACTGGTAGTCGCCCCAAGCGCGTCCGATGCTTGGACCATTCCGAGGCGGACCCGAAGCCTCTTCCGTCTAGCCGTTGGGTCCTTCTCGCCGCATCCCTCGCCTCGCACCCCGATTGCTATGCGGTGAGGCTCCTCGGCCGCCTTGGAACTATCTGTGTATCGGACGCGTCGCGGGATAAGGGGTTGTCACTGGTAGTCGCCCCAAGCGCGTCCGATGCTTGGACCATTCCGAGGCGGACCCGAAGCCTCTTCCGTCTAGCCGTTGGGTCCTTCTCGCCGCATCCCTCGCCTCGCACCCCGATTGCTATGCGGTGAGGCTCCTCGGCCGCCTTGGAACTATCTGTGTATCGGACGCGTCGCGGGATAAGGGGTTGTCACTAGTAGTCGCCCCAAGCGCGTCCGATGCTTGGACCATTCCGAGGCGGCCCCGAAGCCTCTTCCGTGTAGCCGTTGGGTCCTTCTCGCCGCATCCCTCGCCTCGCACCCCGATTGCTATGCGGTGAGGCTCCTCGGCCGCCTTGGAACTATCTGTGTATCGGACGCGTCGCGGGATAAGGGGTTGTCACTGGTAGTCGCCCCAAGCGCGTCCGATGCTTGGACCATTCCGAGGCGGCCCCGAAGCCTCTTCCGTGTAGCCGTTGGGTCCTTCTCGCCGCATCCCTCGCCTCGCACCCCGATTGCTATGCGGTGAGGCTCCTCGGCCGCCTTGGAACTATCTGTGTATCGGACGCGTCGCGGGATAAGGGGTTGTCACTGGTAGTCGCCCCAAGCGCGTCCGATGCTTGGACCATTCCGAGGCGGACCTGAAGCCTCTTCCCTCTAGCCGTTGGGGCTTTCTCGCCGCATCCCTCGCCTCGCACCCTGATTGCTATGCTGTGAGGCTCCTCGGCCGCCTTGGAACTATCTGTGTATCGGACGCATCGCGGGATAAGGGGTTGGCAGTGGTAGTCGCCCCAAGCGCATCCGATGCTTGGACCATTCCGAGGCGGCCCTGCAGCCTCTTCCGTCTAGCCGTTGGGGCCATCTCGCCGCATCCCCCACCTCGCACCACGATTGCTATGCGGTGAGGCTCCTTGGCCGCCTCGGAACTATCTGTGTATCGGACGCATCGCGGGATAAGGGGTTGTCACTGGTAGTCGCCCCAAGCGCGTCCGATGCTTGGACTATTCCGAGGCGGCCCTGCAGCCTCTTCCGTCTAGCCGTTGGGGCCATCTCGCTGCATCCCCCACCTCCTCGGCCGCCTCGGAACTATCTGTGTATCGGACGCATCGCGGGATAAGGGGTTGGCAGTGGTAGTCGCCCCAAGCGCGTCCGATGCTTGGACTATTCCGAGGCAGCCCTGCAGCCTCTTCCGTCTAGCCTTTGGGGCCATCTCGCCGCATCCCTCGCCTCGCACCCCGATTGCTATGCGGTGAGGCTCCTCGGCCGCCTGGGAACTATCTTCGTATCGGACGCATCGCGGGATAAGGGGTTGTCACTGGTAGTCGCCCCAAGCGCGTCCGATGCTTGGACTATTCCGAGGCGGCCCTGTGGCCTCTTCCGTCTAGCCGTTGGGGCCATCTCGCCGCATCCCCCACCTCGCACCCCGATTGCTATGCGGTGAGGCTCTTCGGCCGCCTTGGAACTATCTTCGTATCGGACGCATTGCGGGATAAGGGGTTGTCACTGGTAGTGGCCCCAAGCGCGTCCGATGCTTGGACTATTCCGAGGCGGCCCTGCAGCCTCTTCCGTCTAGCCGTTGGGGCCATCTCGCCGCATCCCCCACCTCGCACCCCGATTGCTATGCGGTGAGGCTCCTCGGCCGCCTTGGAACTATCTTCGTATCGGACGCATCGCGGGATAAGGGGTTGTCACTGGTAGTCGCCCCAAGCGCGTCCGATGCTTGGACTATTCCGACGCGGCCCTGTGGCCTCTTCCGTCTAGCCGTTGGGGCCATCTCGCCGCATCCCCCACCTCGCACCCCGATTGCTATGCGGTGAGGCTCCTCGGCCGCCTTGGAACCATCTTCGTATCGGACGCATCGCGGGATAGGGGGCTGTCACTGGTAGTCGCCCCAAGCGTGTCCGATGCTTGGACCATTCCTAGGCGGCCCTGAAGCCTCTTCCGTCTAGCCGTTGGGGCCTTCCCGCCCCATCCCTCGCCTCGCACCCCCGATTGCTATGCGGTGAGGCTCCTCGGCCGCCTTGGAACCATCTGTGTATCGGACGCATCGCGGGATAAGGGGTTGGCACTGGCAGTCGCCCCAAGCGCGTCCGATGCTTGGACCATTCCGAGGTGGCCCTGAAGCCTCTTCCGTCTAGCCGTTGGGGCCTTCCCGCCCCATCCCTCGCCTCGCACCCCGATTGATATGCGGTGAGGCTCCTCGGCCGCCTTGGAACTATCTGTGTATCGGACGCATCGCGGGATAAGGGGTTGGCACTGGTAGTCGTCCCAATCGCATCCGATGCTTGGACCATTCCGAGGCGGCCCTGCAGCCTCTTCCGTTTAGCCGTCGGGGCCTTCCCGCCGCATCCCTCGCCTCGCATCCCGATTCCTATGCGGTGAGTCTTCTCGGCCGCCGCGGAACTATACCTGTTATTGCTACTGCATCCTTCGGCTGGTAACCTCCTCTGCCGCCTTGGAACGTTCTCTTTGTCGGACGCGTCGCGGGATAAGGGGTTGGCACTGGTAGTCGCCCCAAGCGCGCCCGATGCATAGACCGCTCCGAGTCGACCTTGCTTTCAGCCTCTCACATGCATAGACCTCTCTGAGTCGACCCTGCAGCCTCTCACGTTTAGCCTTTGGAATCTCGCCTCACAACATGATTGCTATCCTTGATGCATCCCTTGCCTCGAGCCCTGATTGCTTTCTTGGCTGCATCCCTCCTCTCCTCACAGCCCGGTTGTCATCACTGCTTCATCCGTCGCTTCATGCATTCTGGCTGCTGGGCCCTTCCCACCGCACACCTCGATTGCTATCTCTTCTGCATCACACACCCCGATTGCTATCTCTGCTACATCCCTCGGCTCTCACTTCTGCATCCTTCGCCTCACACCTCGATTGCTATCAATGCTGCATCCGTAACCTCACACCCCGATTGCTATGCGGGGAGGCTCCTTGGCCGCCTTGGAAATTTCTGTGTGTCGGACGCACCGCGGGATAAGGGGTTGGCACTGGTAGTCGCCCCAAGTGCGCCCGATTCTTAGACCGCTTCGAGGTGACCTCGTAGCCTCTTTCGTCCAGGCTTCCTGCCTTCAACGCCCTTTTTACACCTCGATTGCTATGCGCGGGCTCGTTGGCGTCTATCACCTCTCTGCGAAGAGTGGCACGATGATTGTTGGGGTAAATCGTAGCAGTCCGATCTCTGGCCTTGGGCCATTGTGAGGGCTGATCGATTTCCTGTGCGCATCTCGTGTTCGCCCAGTAACAGACTCGACGACTTGTAATCGGTCTTGTTCCCGATTGTTCCTGGAGGTAGTCTTCGGAACTCTTGGATTTGACCTGTCACTCGAACTGTCCTCTTCCGAGGATGCTTGTGTGTGTGTGCTTGTGCCATTTCCTTGGCGGTATTAACGAGATATTAAAGAGCGGAGTGAGCGCCTCGCCCAGCTATGTTTGGGGCTCTCACTCCCTTACCCGGTGTGCGACCGCTTTGCACGTAGGTTGCGGAGCATCGCGACTCTTTCGATGTTTGGCGGTTGTCTTCCGGTGATGCGTTGGTCCCGAAGTGCACGTTACTAGCATTTCTGCCATTGTTCTCGATCTTTGGCACGTTCCTTCGTTGCAATTGGATATATATCTCCGTTTATACGCGCAGGCTTCTCCCGCCTATTCAGCGCTATCCCACTCTCAGCACTCTCGTGGTCTCCTTGGCTTCTCTCTCCCGTGAGCGAGCTCTCTTCTCGAGTCTTTTCCATGTCCCATGGAGGTTGCCTTGCGAAATTCGGGCACACAAACGTGACCGGATAAGAGCGGAATTGCCTATGAGGAGAAGCTCACCTTAGGGAGCAGCAATGCCGAGTGTTTCGACAGAGGGTAGAGGGGGCGTTGTTTGGGCGGTTGCACAAAAGAGTGCTACGTTTGCACTGAAGGTTGCTTCTTCGTCTCCGACGAACTCTTCGAGGCAAAAAAGCTTGTTTACGGGGTCGAGGTGGGACTGTTCGTGCGAGTTGCGCCACCAAAAGTGCGTAGGGGGCATATACCTGGGAAATGGATGTCTCTGAGTGGCCTTACTCGGTCGCGTGCACGGTGCATTCTCTAACGGCAGGACTGTCGCGAGCATGTGCGGTTCGGATGTTTTCGGGTAAAGGGTTCCGTACGGGATGTTCTTCCCAGGCTCCTGTGAACCGAGACTCTGCATCGTCATGCTCCGGCTCCCGTGGGTGCTTCATGCCTCGTCGAGCTGTTTGTCGTGGACGATTAAGGCCGAGG
>NW_026728895.1:197500-212500 GCF_030272615.1 Cryptomeria japonica | reverse complement strand
GGTTTGCCCAGGGTGCGCTCCGAAGCGGGGTTACTGGAGCGCCCCCTCTTTTTTTGTCAGAGCGTTTGGTGGGGTTTCTCGCATTGGCTCTTCCCAGGCCCGGTTGTTGGGTGCGCTCCCACCCTAGCGCGCGCGAAGTTGGAAGTTGGGTTAATTGCCCGGGCGCGCACCTTCGCCAGGGTGGGCACCTTGGTGCGCACACCTTGGCTGGGCTGCGCACCAGGGCGGGCTCAAGATGGCACCAGCATTCCCTTTTTCTCACTATCTTTCAAAACGGAAATTTTAAAATCTCGTTTTTTTTTTGCCTTTTATGGAAATTAGTGAAGGCATCGCATCAAAGGTGCGCACCTCGCTGCCCACCTTGGTGTGCTCCGAGGTGCCCACCACGGTGCGCAACGCCGGTGCGAACCCGGGAGCGCCCCGATGTGTGCTCCAAGGTGCGGCGTGCACGAAGTCGGACCCCGGTTTGCCCCGGGTGCGCACCTCGCGTGCACCTTGGTGCGCACACCTTGGCTGGGTTGCGCGGCCTGGTGGGCACCATGGTGCGCACCAAGGAGCGCTCCGAAGTGTGCTCCAAGGTGCGGCGTGCACGAAGTCGGAGCCCGGTTTGCCCCGGGTACGCACCTCGCGTGCACCTTCGCCGGGGTGGGCACCTCGGCTGGGTTGCGCGCCCTGGTGCGCACCAAGGAGCGCTCCGAAGTGTGCTCCAAGGTGCGGCGTGCATGAAGTCGGAGCCCGGTTTGCCCCGGGTGCGCACCTTCGCCGCGGTGCGCACCATGGCGTGCACGAAGTCGGAGCCCGGTTTGCCCCGGGTGCGCACCTCGCGTGCACCTTCGGCGGGGTTGCGCGCCCTGGTGGGCACCATGGTGCGCACCAAGGAGCGCTCCGAAGTGTGCTCCAAGGTGCGGCGTGCACGAAGTCGGAGCCCGGTTTGCCCCGGGTGCGCACCTCGCGTGCACCTTCGGCGGGGTTGCGCGCCCTGGTGGGCACCATGGTGCGCACCAAGGAGCGCTCCGAAGTGTGCTCCAAGGTGCGGCGTGCACGAAGTCGGAGCCCGGTTTGCCCCGGGTGCGCACCTCGCGTGCACCTTCGCCGCGGTGGGCACCATGGCGTGCACGAAGTCGGAGCCCGGTTTGCCCCGGGTGCGCACCTCGCGTGCACCTTCGCCGGGGTGGGCACCTCGGCTGGGTTGCGCGCCCTGGTGCGCACCAAGGAGCGCTCCGAAGTGTGCTCCAAGGTGCGGCGTGCACGAAGTCGGAGCCCGGTTTGCCCCGGGTGCGCACCTCGCGTGCACCTTCGCCAGGGTGGGCACCTCGGTGCGCACACCTTCTCAATGTTTTCTTGCCTTTTCTGGAAATTGGTGAAGGCAGCGCATCAAAGGTGCGCACCTCGGTGTGCTCCGAGGTGCGAACCCGAGAGCGCTCCGAGGTGCCCACGAAGTCGAAAGTCGGGTTAATTGCATTGTTTTCCCCGGGTGCGCTCCGAGGTGCGCAACATCGGCGCGCACCAAGGAGGGCTCCGAAGTGTGCTCCAAGGTGCGCACGATGGCGTGCACCTCTGGTGCGCACGATTCGGAGCTCGGTTTGACCGGGGTGCGCACACCTTGGCTGGGTTGCGCACCTTTTGTGCGCTCCAAGGTGCGCACGAAGTCGGAGCTCGGTTTGCCCCGGGTGCGCACCTTCGCCAGGGTGCGCACCTTGATGCGCACGCCTTGGCTGGGCTGCGCACCTTGGTGGGCGCCATGGTGCGCACCTTTCGTGCGCTCCAAGGTGCGCACGAAGTCGGAGCTCGGTTTGCCCCGGGTGCGCACCTTGGTGGGCGCCATGGTGCACTCCGAGGTGCCCAAGATTGGTGCGCACCAAGGAGCGCTCCGAAGTGCGCTCCAAGGTGCGCGCGAAGTCGAAAGTTGGGTTAATTGTCCGGTTTGCCTCGGGTGCGCACCTTGCGTGCACCTTCGCCAGGGTGGGCGCCTTGGTGCGCACACCTTGGCTGGGCTGCGCACACCTTGGCACCCGCGTTTCCTTCATTTTAAATTTTTTTTTTTTACAATCTCTCAAGTGGGAAATTCTATAATCTCAACTTTTTTTGCCTTTTCAGGAAACTTTTGAATGGAGCGCATCATTGGTGCGCTCCGAAGTGTGCTCCAAAGCTCTCTCCAGCTGCGTGCACCTGCCCCGGCCGCGCACCCGGCCCCGCCCAGCTTCGCTCACCTGTCCCGGGCGTCTGGTGCGGAACCTTAGAGTAAGAAACATCACCGTGCACCTTGGCCAACGTGCGCGACTCGACCGAGCGCGCACTGGCCGAGGTGCACACCGATTTCACCTGGGTGCGCGCGCAGCACCTCGGGCGCACCGGGGTGCGCGCACAACGCCCGGGTTGCACCGTGGCCTGTGTGCTCGGGGCGCCTCGGGTGCGCGCTCGGTGTCGCCCCCGCGCGCGCGGTAGTGCGGGCAGCGCACCCCGGCCCGGCCCGGCCCCGACGAGAACGCAAACGGGCAAAAGGTTTATTCAAATAGCATTGCGACGCCCGGCGAAAAACTAAAAAAGGGTGCAACACCGGGACTTCCCGGGAGGTCACCCATCCCAGTACTACTCCGGCCCAAGCGCGCTTAACTGCGGAGTTCTGATGGGATCCGGTGCACTAACGCTGGTATGATCGCACCCGTTATGAGCTTGTCGCAGTGTGTACTTAGCAAACCGCGACCCACGTGCGAATCCACCCCGGCCACCCACCCCCGTCGAGGTGCACACCCTCCCTCGCGAAGTGCGCCCCGTTCGCCAAGTGTGAGCCCTGCCCGGGTGCGCGCACCTTGCTAGGGCGTCGGGTGTGCACCTGGCCCGGCCTACGTGCGTGCACCTGGAGGGGGCGTCGTGTGCGTGCAGTGTCCCGTCTGCAACGCGGTGCCCACACACCACCTCGGGCGCAACGACCTGCGCTCACATGTGGGCCGAGTGCACCTTGGTGCATGTTCGGGGCGCCTCGGGTGCACGCTCGATCTTGCCCTGGTGCACCAAGGCGCTCGGTTTGCCCCGGGTGCGCACTTGGTGCAAGGTGGGCACCCAAAATAGGGATCAAGCACCAAAACACAAGTTTCGGGATGCAAAATGGGACCCAAGGACCACAAATGCGTTCCAAGACCCATGATGGGTCCACGAGAACAAAAATGTGTTCCGAGACTTAATAAACAAATATTGGGTTTTAGGAGAAGAAACATGCTCTGATGCCCAAAACGAGAATCGACCCCGAAAAGGCCACAGGCCAAAAGTGGGATGCGAGACAAAAAAAAATGGGACCCGAGGACCAAAATTGGGTTCCCAGGTCGAAGACAGGGCAACCGGACAAGAAACGACCTCTAAGGCTCGAAATGAGTCCCGACGACTAAAACTTGACAAGAAGCACCCATCAGGCACCCAACTCGACACCCATGGGATGCCGACCCACCCGGGCTTCCACCTAGCACACCTTGGCACCCACCCACCCTCGCACCCAACCTCGCACCCAACTTAGCACCTTTGAACCCACATTGGCACTCACCCTGACCCTGGCACCTTGGAACCCACATTGGCACTCACCTTGACCCTGGCACCCACCTTTGCACTCACCTTGGGACCCACCCTGGCTCCCACCTCGGCACCCACCCAGACACCCACCTTGGTTCCTTGGCACCCACCTTGGATCCTTGGCACCCACCCCGACACCCACCTTGGCACGCAACTTGGCTACTTGCCACCCACCTTGGCTCCTTGACGCCCACCCCGACAACCACCCCGTGACCTACCCTGGCTAGGGTTGGTGCACACCCACCCTGGTGCCCACCTTGGCACCCACCCTATGACCCACCTTGGCACGCACCTTAGTACCCACCCCGTTACCCACCCTAGGACCCACCCCGTGACCCACCTTGGCCAGGGTGGGTGCACCCACCCTGGTGCCCACCTTGGCACCCACCCATCCTAGCACCCAGCCTGTGACCGGGCTTGGAACCCAACCTTGCACCCGCACCCGTCTTGGCCAGTGTGGGTGCGCACCCATCCTGGCACCCACGTTGTGACACACCCTTTAACCCACGCACCCTAGCACCCACGTTGGCACCCACCTTGGAACCCAACCTAGCAACTTGGCACCCACCCCGTGACCCACCTTGGCATCCACCATAGCAGTCGCCGACTTGGCACCCACCTCGGCACCCACCTTGACACTTGTGGACCCACCTTGCCACTCACCCTAGCATCGACCCATCCTAGCACCCACCCTGGCACCTTTGCACCCTAGCACTCACCCATCCTAGCACCTAACCTGTGACCCACCTTGACACTCACCCTCGCACCCACCTTGGAACCCAACCTAGCACCCACCCACCCTGACACCAACCCTAGCACCTACCCACCCTTGCACCCACCCTGTGACCCATCTTGGCACCCACCCATCCTACCACTCAACCTATCACCCACCTTCTCACCCACCTTGGCATCCACCTTAGCACCCACCCACACTGGCACCTTGGCACCCACCTCGGGCAAGGTGGGTGCACACCCACCCTGGCACCCAATTTAGAACCCACCGAGCATGTTACCCACCTTGGCACCCACATTGCAGCCCACCCTAGTACCCACCCTATGACCCACATTGGCATCCACACCCTAGCACCCAGGCA
This sequence comes from Cryptomeria japonica, assembly GCF_030272615.1. Classification (NCBI taxonomy): domain Eukaryota; kingdom Viridiplantae; phylum Streptophyta; class Pinopsida; order Cupressales; family Cupressaceae; genus Cryptomeria; species Cryptomeria japonica. The sequence continues at coordinate 207,845 of NW_026728895.1, read as the reverse complement.
CCTCGACACCCGCCTTGACACCCACCCTAGCACTGAACCTGTGACCCACCTTGGAACTCACCCTAGAACCCACCCACCCTGTGAACCACCTTGGCATCCACCTTAGCACCCACCCACCTTGGCACCCACTCTAGCACTCACCCATCCTAACACCCAACTTGTTACCCACCTTGGCACCCGCCCTCGCGTCCACCTTGAAACCCACCCTAGCACCCACCCACGCAGGAGCCCACCTTGGCACCCAACCTAACACCCACGCATCCTGGCACCCAACTTGTGACCCACCTTGGAACCCACCCTAGTACCCACCTTTGAACCCACTATATCACCAACCCACCTTGGCACCCACCCTATGACCCTCTTTGGAATCCACCCTAGCACGCACCCACCCTGGCACCCACCATGGAGCGCACCCTAGCACCCACCCACCTCGGCACGCACCTCAACACCCACCTTGGTGTGCGCACTGCGCCAACCTCTCAAAGACCCTATGTGGTGCGCTCCAAAGTGTACACCTTTGGTGCGCTCCAAGGTGCGCACCTTTGGTGCACACCGAGGTGCACACCAAAGTGTGCACCGAGGTGAGCACCAAAGTGCACTCCAGGGTGCACACCAAGGCGTGCACCTTTGGTGCGGTCAATGCAAACGAATTCGGAAGTTGGGGTCGATGTCCTAATCGCTGCTGCAGACTACACGTATGAGAATCGGACAAATAGCTTTATATAGGGGAGGTGTTGCGTTTGATGGGTCGACTCCCCTGGTTGTGTGCACTGCACCAACTTCAAAGACCCTGTCTTGTTTAAGAAGTCAAAAGTTGGGGTGGATGTCCTAATCATTGCTGCAGTCTACGCATGTATGAGAATCAGACAAATAGCTTATATAGGGGAGGTGTTGCATTCGGTGGGTTGACTCCCCTGGTTGTGCGCACTGCGCCAACCTCAAAGACCCCGCATAGCAGAAGAAGTCGGAAGTCGGATTTTGGTGAGCACCAAGGCGTGCACCTTTGGTGCGGTCAACGCAGACGAATTCAGAAGTTGGGGTGGATGTCCTAATCGTTGTTGCAGGCTACACATGTATGAGAATCAGACAAATAGCTTATATAGGGGAGGTGTTGGGTTTGATGGGTCAACTCCCTTGGTTGTGCGCATTACGCCAACCTCAAAGACCTTGTTTTCGTTAAGAAGTCAAAAGTTGGGGTCAATGTCCTAATGGCTCCTGCAGGCTACACATGTATGAGAATCGGACAAATAGCTTATATAGGGGAGGTGTTGGGTTTGATGGGTCGACTCCCCTGGTTGTGCGCATTACGTCAACCTCAAAGACCTTGTTTTCGTTAAGAAGTCAAAAGTTGGGGTCGATGTCCTAATTGCTCCTGTAGACTACACATGTATGAGAATCAGACAAATAGCTTATATAGGGGAGGTGTTGGGTTTGATGGGTTGACTCCCCTAGTTGTTCGCATTACACCAACCTCAAAGACCTTGTTTTCGTTTAGAAGCCGAAAGTTGGGGTCGATGTCCTAATTGCTCCTGCAGGCTACGCATGTATGAGAATCAGACAAATAGCTTATATAGGGGAGGTGTTGGGTTTGATGGGTCGACTCCCCTGGTTGTGCGCATTGCGCCAACCTCAAAGACCCTGCATTGCGGATGAAGTCGAAAGTCAGAGTTTGGTGTGCTACAAGGTGTGGTCGAAGGTGCTCACCTAGGTGTGCACCTTTGGAGCACAGGAAAAGTGCCCTCCAAAAGTGCGCACCTTTGGAGTGCACAAAAGTGCCCTCCAAAAGTGCGCACCTTTGGAGCGCAGAAAAGTGCCCTCCAAAAAGTGCCCTCCAAAAGTGCGCACCTTTGGAGCGCAGAAAAGTGCCCTCCAAAAGTGCGCACCTTTGGAGCGCAGAAAAGTGCCCTCCAAAAAGTGCCCTCCAAAAGTGCGCACCTTTGGAGCGCAGAAAAGTGCCCTCCAAAAGTGCGCACCTTTGGAGCGCAGAAAAGTGCCCTCCAAAAAGTGCCCTCCAAAAGTGCGCACCTTTGGAGCGCAGAAAAGTGCCCTCCAAAAAGTGCCCTCCAAAAGTGCGCACCTTTGGAGCGCAGAAAAGTGCCCTCCAAAAAGTGCCCTCCAAAAGTGCGCACCTTTGGAGCGCAGAAAAGTGCCCTCCAAAAAGTGCCCTCCAAAAGTGCGCACCTTTGGAGCGCAGAAAAGTGCCCTCCAAAAAGTGCCCTCCAAAAGTGCGCACCTTTGGAGCGCAGAAAAGTGCCCTCCAAAAGTGCGCACCTTTGGAGCGCACAAAAGTGCCCTCCAAAAGTGCGCACTTTTGGTGCGCACCAAGGCGCTGGTTCGGTCGTTGCAGGCGAGTTCGGAAGTTGGGGTCGATGTCCTGAGCGGAGGTGCAAACTACACAGGTGTCGGAATCGGACAAATAGCTTATATAGGGGAGGTGTATGCTTCGATGGGTCGACTCCCCAGGTTGAGCGCACCGCGCCAACCTCAAAGACCCTACGGTATGGATGAAGTCGGAAGTTGGGTCCGATGACCAATTCGATTAGTAGGTATGCTCATGAGGTCGGAATTTGGGTCCGATGACCTGCCATGTGCAGGAAGGCGAATGTTGACACTGTGCGTTGCAAGGTGCACACCAAGGCGCTGGTGCGGTCTTTTTAGTCGAGTTCGGAAGTTGGGGTCGATGTCCTGATCGGAGGTGCAAGCTACACAGGTGTGGGAATCGGACAAATAGCTTATATAGGGGAGGTGTATGCTTCGTTGGGTCGACTCCCCGGGTTGAGCGCACCGCGCCAACCTCAAAGACCCTACGGTATGGATGAAGTCGGAAGTTGGGTCCGATGACCGATTCGATATGTAGGCATACTCGCGAGGTCGGAATTTGGGTCCGATGACCTGCCACGTGCAGGAAGGCGAATGTTGGCACTGTGCGTTGCAAGGTGCGCACCAAGGCGCTGGTTCGGTCGTTGGAGGCGAGTTCGGAAGTTGGGGTCGATGTCTTGATCGGAGGTGCAAACTACACAGGTGTGGGAATCGGACAAATAGCTTATATAGGGGAGGTGTATGCTTCGTTGGGTCGACTCCCCGGGTTGAGCGCACCGCGCCAACCTCAAAGACCCTACGGTATGGATGAAGTCGGAAGTTGGGTCCGATGACCGATTCGATATGTAGGCATACTCGCGAGGTCGGAATTTGGGTCCGATGACCTGCCATGTGCAGGAAGGCGAATGTTGGGACTGTGCGTCGCAAGGTGCGCACCAAGGCGCTGGTGCCGTCGTTGCAGTCGAGTTCGGAAGTTGGGGTCGATGTCCTGGTCAGAGGTGCAAACTACACAGGTGTGGGAATCGGACAAATAGCTTATATAGGGGAGGTGTATGCTTCGATGGGTCGACTCCCTGGGTTGAGCGCACCGCGCCAACCTCAAAGACCCTACAGTATGGATGAAGTCGGAAGTTGGGTCCGATGACCGATTCGATACGTAGGCATATTGGCGAGGTCTGAATTTGTGTCCGATGACCTGCCATGCGCAGGAAGGCGGAATTTGGGTCCGATGACCGAGTTGATGGCGTGCCATGCGCAGAAAGGCGGAATTTGGGTCCGATGACCGAGTTGATGTTGATGGCCCGCCATGCACAGGAAGGCGGAATTTGGGTCCGATGACCGATTTGAAGGCGTGCCATACGCAAAAAGGCGGAGTTTGGGTCCGATGACCGAGTTGATATTGATGGCCCGCCATGCGCAGGAAGGCGGAATTTGGGTCCGATGACCTGACATACGCATGGAGTCCGACTCGGGGGCCGATGTTCGATTCGATGACTTGCATTGTGGGTAAAGTCGGAAGTTGTGGTCTTTGACCCGATTCGATGACCAGACTTCGGCTGCTTGAGAATCGGACAAATAACTTATATAGGGGAGGTAGTGTTCTCGAGCATCCTCCCCCCGTGCCCGTTTATGTCGATTGATGCTGGTGCTCGACTGGTTGGAGCGCTCGGATGCAAAAATCTTGCACCAGGATTTATCGATTGTGATGGACACGGCAAGTCTCCTGATTGCTATGCAGGAGCTCATCGTGAATCTCTATGCGGCCTTGGTATGGACTCGACCTGCGGAATGGTTCGGCAATGGTAGTCGCTCCAACACGTCCTTGCAATGGCCACAGAGGTGATTCGACTAGAGCTCCAGTCTAGCTTTTGGGTTGCTTGGCGGACTGGTATAGCCGCGATCGAGTTCCGGCCATGAACGTTTTAGATAGCTCTTGGGCTTTCTGGGACGGAAGTCGGAAGTTTGGGCTGTTGTCCGATTTGATGACCATTCTTCGGATGTGTGAGAATCGGACAAATAACTTATATAGGGGACTGTGTTGTCTCACGCAGCCCCCTCCGTGCCCCTCTATCTCGACCGATGTTGGTGCTTGAAAGGGTTGGGATCGCTCGGATTTATAAACGTGCACCACCATTTGTCGAGTGTGAGGGACGCGGCAGGTCTCCTAAATGCTATGCGGGCGCTCTCTGAGAATCTCTATCCGGCCTCGACACAGACTAGTCTTGCTGAATGGTTTGGCACTGGTAGTCGATCCAACACGTCGTTGTTGTGGCCGCCTAGGCGATTCGATTCGAGCCCCCGTCTAGCTTTTGGGTTGCTTGGCGGATTTTGCCCTATCCGCAAGTGAGCTCGGTCCCTAAACGTTCGAGAAACCCGATTGCTATGCGCCGACTCTCTTTCTTGCGAGCCTCCATCTAGCTTTTGGGTCTCTACGGAACGGAAGTCGGAATCTGGGACCGTTGTTTGATTCGACGAGGCAGACTACGGTTGTGCGAGAATCGGACAAATAACTTATATAGGGGAGGTGTTGACTGGAGCATTCTCCCCCGTGCCCCTCTAACTCGACCAATGCTGGCGCTCGAACGGTGGTAGCGCTCGGATTTTCATTGAGCGCCAGCATTGGTCGATTTAGAGGGGCATGCGAGATTCCCGAATGCTATGCGAGGGCTCTAACGGAAATGTCTATTGGTTTCGGTATGGATGCAATTGCGAGTGGTTCGGCAAAGGTAGTCGTTCCGATGCGTCCATGTCGTGGCCAAATCGATAATTCGATTTGAGCCCTCGTATAGCATTTGGGTCTCTCGATGTGATTCCGCATTCCAGTCCCTTTGGGCACTGCTTGAGCCGCATCCCAGGGGGTTCCCTTCCCAATAATCTGCCTCGCAACCCGATTGCTATGCGGTGAGGCTCCTCGGCCGCCTCGGAACTATCTGTGTATCAGACGCATCGCGGGATAAGGGGTTGGCAACGGTAGTCGCCCCAAGCGCGTCCGATGCTTGGACCATTCCGAGGCGGCCCTGAAGCCTCTTCCGTCTAGCCGTTGGGTCCTTCTCGCCGCATCCCTCGCCTCGCACCCCGATTGCTATGCGGTGAGGCTCCTCGGCCGCCTCGGAACTATCTGTGTATCGGACGCGTCGCGGGATAAGGGGTTGTCACTGGTAGTCGCCCCAAGCGCGTCCGATGCTTGGACCATTCCGAGGCGGCCCTGAAGCCTCTTCCGTCTAGCCGTTGGGTCCTTCTCGCCGCATCCCTCGCCTCGCACCCCGATTGCTATGCGGTGAGGCTCCTCGGCCGCCTCGGAACTATCTGTGTATCGGACGCGTCGCGGGATAAGGGGTTGTCATTGGTAGTCGCCCCAAGCGCGTCCGATGCTTGGACCATTCCGAGGCGGCCCTGAAGCCTCTTCCGTCTAGCCGTTGGGTCCTTCTCGCCGCATCCCTCGCCTCGCACCCCGATTGCTATGCGGTGAGGCTCCTCGGCCGCCTTGGAACTATCTGTGTATCGGACGCGTCGCGGGATAAGGGGTTGTCACTGGTAGTCGCCCCAAGCGCGTCCGATGCTTAGACCATTCCGAGGCGGACCCGAAGCCTCTTCCGTCTAGCCGTTGGGTCCTTCTCGCCGCATCCTTCGCCTCGCACCCCGATTGCTATGCGGTGAGGCTCCTCGGCCGCCTCGGAACTATCTGTGTATCGGACGCGTCGCGGGATAAGGGGTTGTCACTGGTAGTCGCCCCAAGCGCGTCCGATGCTTGGACCATTCCGAGGCGGACCCGAAGCCTCTTCCGTCTAGCCGTTGGGTCCTTCTCGCCGCATCCCTCGCCTCGCACCCCGATTGCTATGCGGTGAGGCTCCTCGGCCGCCTTGGAACTATCTGTGTATCGGACGCGTCGCGGGATAAGGGGTTGTCACTGGTAGTCGCCCCAAGCGCGTCCGATGCTTGGACCATTCCGAGGCGGACCCGAAGCCTCTTCCGTCTAGCCGTTGGGTCCTTCTCGCCGCATCCCTCGCCTCGCACCCCGATTGCTATGCGGTGAGGCTCCTCGGCCGCCTTGGAACTATCTGTGTATCGGACGCGTCGCGGGATAAGGGGTTGTCACTGGTAGTCGCCCCAAGCGCGTCCGATGCTTGGACCATTCCGAGGCGGACCCGAAGCCTCTTCCGTCTAGCCGTTGGGTCCTTCTCGCCGCATCCCTCGCCTCGCACCCCGATTGCTATGCGGTGAGGCTCCTCGGCCGCCTTGGAACTATCTGTGTATCGGACGCGTCGCGGGATAAGGGGTTGTCACTGGTAGTCGCCCCAAGCGCGTCCGATGCTTGGACCATTCCGAGGCGGCCCCGAAGCCTCTTCCGTGTAGCCGTTGGGTCCTTCTCGCCGCATCCCTCGCCTCGCACCCCGATTGCTATGCGGTGAGGCTCCTCGGCCGCCTTGGAACTATCTGTGTATCGGACGCGTCGCGGGATAAGGGGTTGTCACTGGTAGTCGCCCCAAGCACGTCCGATGCTTGGACCATTCCGAGGCGGCCCCGAAGCCTCTTCCGTGTAGCCGTTGGGTCCTTCTCGCCGCATCCCTCGCCTCGCACCCCGATTGCTATGCGGTGAGGCTCCTCGGCCGCCTTGGAACTATCTGTGTATCGGACGCGTCGCGGGATAAGGGGTTGTCACTGGTAGTCGCCCCAAGCGCGTCCGATGCTTGGACCATTCCGAGGCGGACCTGAAGCCTCTTCCCTCTAGCCGTTGGGGCTTTCTCGCCGCATCCCTCGCCTCGCACCCTGATTGCTATGCTGTGAGGCTCCTCGGCCGCCTTGGAACTATCTGTGTATCGGACGCATCGCGGGATAAGGGGTTGGCAGTGGTAGTCGCCCCAAGCGCATCCGATGCTTGGACCATTCCGAGGCGGCCCTGCAGCCTCTTCCGTCTAGCCGTTGGGGCCATCTCGCCGCATCCCCCACCTCGCACCACGATTGCTATGCGGTGAGGCTCCTTGGCCGCCTCGGAACTATCTGTGTATCGGACGCATCGCGGGATAAGGGGTTGTCACTGGTAGTCGCCCCAAGCGCGTCCGATGCTTGGACTATTCCGAGGCGGCCCTGCAGCCTCTTCCGTCTAGCCGTTGGGGCCATCTCGCTGCATCCCCCACCTCCTCGGCCGCCTCGGAACTATCTGTGTATCGGACGCATCGCGGGATAAGGGGTTGGCAGTGGTAGTCGCCCCAAGCGCGTCCGATGCTTGGACTATTCCGAGGCAGCCCTGCAGCCTCTTCCGTCTAGCCTTTGGGGCCATCTCGCCGCATCCCTCGCCTCGCACCCCGATTGCTATGCGGTGAGGCTCCTCGGCCGCCTGGGAACTATCTTCGTATCGGACGCATCGCGGGATAAGGGGTTGTCACTGGTAGTCGCCCCAAGCGCGTCCGATGCTTGGACTATTCCGAGGCGGCCCTGTGGCCTCTTCCGTCTAGCCGTTGGGGCCATCTCGCCGCATCCCCCACCTCGCACCCCGATTGCTATGCGGTGAGGCTCTTCGGCCGCCTTGGAACTATCTTCGTATCGGACGCATTGCGGGATAAGGGGTTGTCACTGGTAGTGGCCCCAAGCGCGTCCGATGCTTGGACTATTCCGAGGCGGCCCTGCAGCCTCTTCCGTCTAGCCGTTGGGGCCATCTCGCCGCATCCCCCACCTCGCACCCCGATTGCTATGCGGTGAGGCTCCTCGGCCGCCTTGGAACTATCTTCGTATCGGACGCATCGCGGGATAAGGGGTTGTCACTGGTAGTCGCCCCAAGCGCGTCCGATGCTTGGACTATTCCGACGCGGCCCTGTGGCCTCTTCCGTCTAGCCGTTGGGGCCATCTCGCCGCATCCCCCACCTCGCACCCCGATTGCTATGCGGTGAGGCTCCTCGGCCGCCTTGGAACCATCTTCGTATCGGACGCATCGCGGGATAGGGGGCTGTCACTGGTAGTCGCCCCAAGCGTGTCCGATGCTTGGACCATTCCTAGGCGGCCCTGAAGCCTCTTCCGTCTAGCCGTTGGGGCCTTCCCGCCCCATCCCTCGCCTCGCACCCCCGATTGCTATGCGGTGAGGCTCCTCGGCCGCCTTGGAACCATCTGTGTATCGGACGCATCGCGGGATAAGGGGTTGGCACTGGCAGTCGCCCCAAGCGCGTCCGATGCTTGGACCATTCCGAGGTGGCCCTGAAGCCTCTTCCGTCTAGCCGTTGGGGCCTTCCCGCCCCATCCCTCGCCTCGCACCCCGATTGATATGCGGTGAGGCTCCTCGGCCGCCTTGGAACTATCTGTGTATCGGACGCATCGCGGGATAAGGGGTTGGCACTGGTAGTCGTCCCAATCGCATCCGATGCTTGGACCATTCCGAGGCGGCCCTGCAGCCTCTTCCGTTTAGCCGTCGGGGCCTTCCCGCCGCATCCCTCGCCTCGCATCCCGATTCCTATGCGGTGAGTCTTCTCGGCCGCCGCGGAACTATACCTGTTATTGCTACTGCATCCTTCGGCTGGTAACCTCCTCTGCCGCCTTGGAACGTTCTCTTTGTCGGACGCGTCGCGGGATAAGGGGTTGGCACTGGTAGTCGCCCCAAGCGCGCCCGATGCATAGACCGCTCCGAGTCGACCTTGCTTTCAGCCTCTCACATGCATAGACCTCTCTGAGTCGACCCTGCAGCCTCTCACGTTTAGCCTTTGGAATCTCGCCTCACAACATGATTGCTATCCTTGATGCATCCCTTGCCTCGAGCCCTGATTGCTTTCTTGGCTGCATCCCTCCTCTCCTCACAGCCCGGTTGTCATCACTGCTTCATCCGTCGCTTCATGCATTCTGGCTGCTGGGCCCTTCCCACCGCACACCTCGATTGCTATCTCTTCTGCATCACACACCCCGATTGCTATCTCTGCTACATCCCTCGGCTCTCACTTCTGCATCCTTCGCCTCACACCTCGATTGCTATCAATGCTGCATCCGTAACCTCACACCCCGATTGCTATGCGGGGAGGCTCCTTGGCCGCCTTGGAAATTTCTGTGTGTCGGACGCACCGCGGGATAAGGGGTTGGCACTGGTAGTCGCCCCAAGTGCGCCCGATTCTTAGACCGCTTCGAGGTGACCTCGTAGCCTCTTTCGTCCAGGCTTCCTGCCTTCAACGCCCTTTTTACACCTCGATTGCTATGCGCGGGCTCGTTGGCGTCTATCACCTCTCTGCGAAGAGTGGCACGATGATTGTTGGGGTAAATCGTAGCAGTCCGATCTCTGGCCTTGGGCCATTGTGAGGGCTGATCGATTTCCTGTGCGCATCTCGTGTTCGCCCAGTAACAGACTCGACGACTTGTAATCGGTCTTGTTCCCGATTGTTCCTGGAGGTAGTCTTCGGAACTCTTGGATTTGACCTGTCACTCGAACTGTCCTCTTCCGAGGATGCTTGTGTGTGTGTGCTTGTGCCATTTCCTTGGCGGTATTAACGAGATATTAAAGAGCGGAGTGAGCGCCTCGCCCAGCTATGTTTGGGGCTCTCACTCCCTTACCCGGTGTGCGACCGCTTTGCACGTAGGTTGCGGAGCATCGCGACTCTTTCGATGTTTGGCGGTTGTCTTCCGGTGATGCGTTGGTCCCGAAGTGCACGTTACTAGCATTTCTGCCATTGTTCTCGATCTTTGGCACGTTCCTTCGTTGCAATTGGATATATATCTCCGTTTATACGCGCAGGCTTCTCCCGCCTATTCAGCGCTGTCCCACTCTCAGCACTCTCGTGGTCTCCTTGGCTTCTCTCTCCCGTGAGCGAGCTCTCTTCTCGAGTCTTTTCCATGTCCCATGGAGGTTGCCTTGCGAAATTCGGGCACACAAACGTGACCGGATAAGAGCGGAATTGCCTATGAGGAGAAGCTCACCTTAGGGAGCAGCAATGCCGAGTGTTTCGACAGAGGGTAGAGGGGGCGTTGTTTGGGCGGTTGCACAAAAGAGTGCTACGTTTGCACTGAAGGTTGCTTCTTCGTCTCCGACGAACTCTTCGAGGCAAAAAAGCTTGTTTAC
>NW_026728895.1:172500-187500 GCF_030272615.1 Cryptomeria japonica | reverse complement strand
ACCTGGGCTGCGCACCAGGGCGGGCTCAAGATGGCACGCGCGTTCCGTTTTTTTCACTATCTTTCAAAACGGAAATTTTAAAATCTCCTTTTTTTTTTGCCTTTTCTGGAAATTAGTGAAGGCAGCGCATCAAAGGTGCGCACCTCGCTGCCCACCTTGGTGTGCTCTGAGGTGCGCACCCGGGAGCGCTACGAAGTGTGCTCCAAGGTGCGGCGTGCACGTTGTCGGAGCCCGGTTTGCCCCGGGTGCGCACCTCGCCTGCACCTTGGCCGGGGTGGGCACCTTGGCTGGGTTTGCCCAGGGTGCGCTCCGAAGCGGGGTTACTGGAGCGCCCCCTCTTTTTTTGTCAGAGCGTTTGGTGGGGTTTCTCGCATTGGCTCTTCCCAGGCCCGGTTGTTGGGTGCGCTCCCACCCTGGCGCGCGCGAAGTTGGAAGTTGGGTTAATTGCCCGGGCGCGCACCTTCGCCAGGGTGGGCACCTTGGTGCGCACACCTTGGCTGGGCTGCGCACCAGGGCGGGCTCAAGATGGCACCAGCATTCCCTTTTTCTCACTATCTTTCAAAACGGAAATTTTAAAATCTCGTTTTTTTTTTGCCTTTTATGGAAATTAGTGAAGGCATCGCATCAAAGGTGCGCACCTCGCTGCCCACCTTGGTGTGCTCCGAGGTGCCCACCACGGTGCGCAACGCCGGTGCGAACCCGGGAGCGCCCCGATGTGTGCTCCAAGGTGCGGCGTGCACGAAGTCGGACCCCGGTTTGCCCCGGGTGCGCACCTCGCGTGCACCTTGGTGCGCACACCTTGGCTGGGTTGCGCGGCCTGGTGGGCACCATGGTGCGCACCAAGGAGCGCTCCGAAGTGTGCTCCAAGGTGCGGCGTGCACGAAGTCGGAGCCCGGTTTGCCCCGGGTACGCACCTCGCGTGCACCTTCGCCGGGGTGGGCACCTCGGCTGGGTTGCGCGCCCTGGTGCGCACCAAGGAGCGCTCCGAAGTGTGCTCCAAGGTGCGGCGTGCACGAAGTCGGAGCCCGGTTTGCCCCGGGTGCGCACCTTCGCCGCGGTGCGCACCATGGCGTGCACGAAGTCGGAGCCCGGTTTGCCCCGGGTGCGCACCTCGCGTGCACCTTCGGCGGGGTTGCGCGCCCTGGTGGGCACCATGGTGCGCACCAAGGAGCGCTCCGAAGTGTGCTCCAAGGTGCGGCGTGCACGAAGTCGGAGCCCGGTTTGCCCCGGGTGCGCACCTCGCGTGCACCTTCGGCGGGGTTGCGCGCCCTGGTGGGCACCATGGTGCGCACCAAGGAGCGCTCCGAAGTGTGCTCCAAGGTGCGGCGTGCACGAAGTCGGAGCCCGGTTTGCCCCGGGTGCGCACCTCGCGTGCACCTTCGCCGCGGTGGGCACCATGGCGTGCACGAAGTCGGAGCCCGGTTTGCCCCGGGTGCGCACCTCGCGTGCACCTTCGCCGGGGTGGGCACCTCGGCTGGGTTGCGCGCCCTGGTGCGCACCAAGGAGCGCTCCGAAGTGTGCTCCAAGGTGCGGCGTGCACGAAGTCGGAGCCCGGTTTGCCCCGGGTGCGCACCTCGCGTGCACCTTCGCCAGGGTGGGCACCTCGGTGCGCACACCTTCTCAATGTTTTCTTGCCTTTTCTGGAAATTGGTGAAGGCAGCGCATCAAAGGTGTGCACCTCGGTGTGCTCCGAGGTGCGAACCCGAGAGCGCTCCGAGGTGCCCACGAAGTCGAAAGTCGGGTTAATTGCATTGTTTTCCCCGGGTGCGCTCCGAGGTGCGCAACATCGGCGCGCACCAAGGAGGGCTCCGAAGTGTGCTCCAAGGTGCGCACGATGGCGTGCACCTCTGGTGCGCACGATTCGGAGCTCGGTTTGACCGGGGTGCGCACACCTTGGCTGGGTTGCGCACCTTTTGTGCGCTCCAAGGTGCGCACGAAGTCGGAGCTCGGTTTGCCCCGGGTGCGCACCTTCGCCAGGGTGCGCACCTTGATGCGCACGCCTTGGCTGGGCTGCGCACCTTGGTGGGCGCCATGGTGCGCACCTTTCGTGCGCTCCAAGGTGCGCACGAAGTCGGAGCTCGGTTTGCCCCGGGTGCGCACCTTGGTGGGCGCCATGGTGCACTCCGAGGTGCCCAAGATTGGTGCGCACCAAGGAGCGCTCCGAAGTGCGCTCCAAGGTGCGCGCGAAGTCGAAAGTTGGGTTAATTGTCCGGTTTGCCTCGGGTGCGCACCTTGCGTGCACCTTCGCCAGGGTGGGCGCCTTGGTGCGCACACCTTGGCTGGGCTGCGCACACCTTGGCACCCGCGTTTCCTTCATTTTAAATTTTTTTTTTTTACAATCTCTCAAGTGGGAAATTCTATAATCTCAACTTTTTTTGCCTTTTCAGGAAACTTTTGAATGGAGCGCATCATTGGTGCGCTCCGAAGTGTGCTCCAAAGCTCTCTCCAGCTGCGTGCACCTGCCCCGGCCGCGCACCCGGCCCCGCCCAGCTTCGCTCACCTGTCCCGGGCGTCTGGTGCGGAACCTTAGAGTAAGAAACATCACCGTGCACCTTGGCCAACGTGCGCGACTCGACCGAGCGCGCACTGGCCGAGGTGCACACCGATTTCACCTGGGTGCGCGCGCAGCACCTCGGGCGCACCGGGGTGCGCGCACAACGCCCGGGTTGCACCGTGGCCTGTGTGCTCGGGGTGCCTCGGGTGCGCGCTCGGTGTCGCCCCCGCGCGCGCGGTAGTGCGGGCAGCGCACCCCGGCCCGGCCCGGCCCCGACGAGAACGCAAACGGGCAAAAGGTTTATTCAAATAGCATTGCGACGCCCGGCGAAAAACTAAAAAAGGGTGCAACACCGGGACTTCCCGGGAGGTCACCCATCCCAGTACTACTCCGGCCCAAGCACGCTTAACTGCGGAGTTCTGATGGGATCCGGTGCACTAATGCTGGTATGATCGCACCCGTTATGAGCTTGTCGCAGTGTGTACTTAGCAAACCGCGACCCACGTGCGAATCCACCCCGGCCACCCACCCCCGTCGAGGTGCACACCCTCCCTCGCGAAGTGCGCCCCGTTCGCCAAGTGTGAGCCCTGCCCGGGTGCGCGCACCTTGCTAGGGCGTCGGGTGTGCACCCGGCCCGGCCTACGTGCGTGCACCTGGAGGGGGCGTCGTGTGCGTGCAGTGTCCCGTCTGCAACGCGGTGCCCACACACCACCTCGGGCGCAACGACCTGCGCTCACATGTGGGCCGAGTGCACCTTGGTGCATGTTCGGGGCGCCTCGGGTGCACGCTCGATCTTGCCCCGGTGCACCAAGGCGCTCGGTTTGCCCCGGGTGCGCACTTGGTGCAAGGTGGGCACCCAAAATAGGGATCAAGCACCAAAACACAAGTTTCGGGATGCAAAATGGGACCCAAGGACCACAAATGCGTTCCAAGACCCATGATGGGTCCACGAGAACAAAAATGTGTTCCGAGACTTAATAAACAAATATTGGGTTTTAGGAGAAGAAACATGCTCTGATGCCCAAAACGAGAATCGACCCCGAAAAGGCCACAGGCCAAAAGTGGGATGCGAGACAAAAAAAAATGGGACCCGAGGACCAAAATTGGGTTCCCAGGTCGAAGACAGGGCAACCGGACAAGAAACGACCTCTAAGGCTCGAAATGAGTCCCGACGACTAAAACTTGACAAGAAGCACCCATCAGGCACCCAACTCGACACCCATGGGATGCCGACCCACCCGGGCTTCCACCTAGCACACCTTGGCACCCACCCACCCTCGCACCCAACCTCGCACCCAACTTAGCACCTTTGAACCCACATTGGCACTCACCCTGACCCTGGCACCTTGGAACCCACATTGGCACTCACCTTGACCCTGGCACCCACCTTTGCACTCACCTTGGGACCCACCCTGGCTCCCACCTCGGCACCCACCCAGACACCCACCTTGGTTCCTTGGCACCCACCTTGGATCCTTGGCACCCACCCCGACACCCACCTTGGCACGCAACTTGGCTACTTGCCACCCACCTTGGCTCCTTGACGCCCACCCCGACAACCACCCCGTGACCTACCCTGGCTAGGGTTGGTGCACACCCACCCTGGTGCCCACCTTGGCACCCACCCTATGACCCACCTTGGCACGCACCTTAGTACCCACCCCGTTACCCACCCTAGGACCCACCCCGTGACCCACCTTGGCCAGGGTGGGTGCACCCACCCTGGTGCCCACCTTGGCACCCACCCATCCTAGCACCCAGCCTGTGACCGGGCTTGGAACCCAACCTTGCACCCGCACCCGTCTTGGCCAGTGTGGGTGCGCACCCATCCTGGCACCCACGTTGTGACACACCCTTTAACCCACGCACCCTAGCACCCACGTTGGCACCCACCTTGGAACCCAACCTAGCAACTTGGCACCCACCCCGTGACCCACCTTGGCATCCACCATAGCAGTCGCCGACTTGGCACCCACCTCGGCACCCACCTTGACACTTGTGGACCCACCTTGCCACTCACCCTAGCATCGACCCATCCTAGCACCCACCCTGGCACCTTTGCACCCTAGCACTCACCCATCCTAGCACCTAACCTGTGACCCACCTTGACACTCACCCTCGCACCCACCTTGGAACCCAACCTAGCACCCACCCACCCTGACACCAACCCTAGCACCTACCCACCCTTGCACCCACCCTGTGACCCATCTTGGCACCCACCCATCCTACCACTCAACCTATCACCCACCTTCTCACCCACCTTGGCATCCACCTTAGCACCCACCCACACTGGCACCTTGGCACCCACCTCGGGCAAGGTGGGTGCACACCCACCCTGGCACCCAATTTAGAACCCACCGAGCATGTTACCCACCTTGGCACCCACATTGCAGCCCACCCTAGTACCCACCCTATGACCCACATTGGCATCCACACCCTAGCACCCAGGCACCTCGACACCCGCCTTGACACCCACCCTAGCACTGAACCTGTGACCCACCTTGGAACTCACCCTAGAACCCACCCACCCTGTGAACCACCTTGGCATCCACCTTAGCACCCACCCACCTTGGCACCCACTCTAGCACTCACCCATCCTAACACCCAACTTGTTACCCACCTTGGCACCCGCCCTCGCGTCCACCTTGAAACCCACCCTAGCACCCACCCACGCAGGAGCCCACCTTGGCACCCAACCTAACACCCACGCATCCTGGCACCCAACTTGTGACCCACCTTGGAACCCACCCTAGTACCCACCTTTGAACCCACTATATCACCAACCCACCTTGGCACCCACCCTATGACCCTCTTTGGAATCCACCCTAGCACGCACCCACCCTGGCACCCACCATGGAGCGCACCCTAGCACCCACCCACCTCGGCACGCACCTCAACACCCACCTTGGTGTGCGCACTGCGCCAACCTCTCAAAGACCCTATGTGGTGCACTCCAAAGTGTACACCTTTGGTGCGCTCCAAGGTGCGCACCTTTGGTGCACACCGAGGTGCACACCAAAGTGTGCACCGAGGTGAGCACCAAAGTGCACTCCAGGGTGCACACCAAGGCGTGCACCTTTGGTGCGGTCAATGCAAACGAATTCGGAAGTTGGGGTCGATGTCCTAATCGCTGCTGCAGACTACACGTATGAGAATCGGACAAATAGCTTTATATAGGGGAGGTGTTGCGTTTGATGGGTCGACTCCCCTGGTTGTGTGCACTGCACCAACTTCAAAGACCCTGTCTTGTTTAAGAAGTCAAAAGTTGGGGTGGATGTCCTAATCATTGCTGCAGTCTACGCATGTATGAGAATCAGACAAATAGCTTATATAGGGGAGGTGTTGCATTCGGTGGGTTGACTCCCCTGGTTGTGCGCACTGCGCCAACCTCAAAGACCCCGCATAGCAGAAGAAGTCGGAAGTCGGATTTTGGTGAGCACCAAGGCGTGCACCTTTGGTGCGGTCAACGCAGACGAATTCAGAAGTTGGGGTGGATGTCCTAATCGTTGTTGCAGGCTACACATGTATGAGAATCAGACAAATAGCTTATATAGGGGAGGTGTTGGGTTTGATGGGTCAACTCCCTTGGTTGTGCGCATTACGCCAACCTCAAAGACCTTGTTTTCGTTAAGAAGTCAAAAGTTGGGGTCAATGTCCTAATGGCTCCTGCAGGCTACACATGTATGAGAATCGGACAAATAGCTTATATAGGGGAGGTGTTGGGTTTGATGGGTCGACTCCCCTGGTTGTGCGCATTACGTCAACCTCAAAGACCTTGTTTTCGTTAAGAAGTCAAAAGTTGGGGTCGATGTCCTAATTGCTCCTGTAGACTACACATGTATGAGAATCAGACAAATAGCTTATATAGGGGAGGTGTTGGGTTTGATGGGTTGACTCCCCTAGTTGTTCGCATTACACCAACCTCAAAGACCTTGTTTTCGTTTAGAAGCCGAAAGTTGGGGTCGATGTCCTAATTGCTCCTGCAGGCTACGCATGTATGAGAATCAGACAAATAGCTTATATAGGGGAGGTGTTGGGTTTGATGGGTCGACTCCCCTGGTTGTGCGCATTGCACCAACCTCAAAGACCCTGCATTGCGGATGAAGTCGAAAGTCAGAGTTTGGTGTGCTACAAGGTGTGGTCGAAGGTGCTCACCTAGGTGTGCACCTTTGGAGCACAGGAAAAGTGCCCTCCAAAAGTGCGCACCTTTGGAGTGCACAAAAGTGCCCTCCAAAAGTGCGCACCTTTGGAGCGCAGAAAAGTGCCCTCCAAAAAGTGCCCTCCAAAAGTGCGCACCTTTGGAGCGCAGAAAAGTGCCCTCCAAAAGTGCGCACCTTTGGAGCGCAGAAAAGTGCCCTCCAAAAAGTGCCCTCCAAAAGTGCGCACCTTTGGAGCGCAGAAAAGTGCCCTCCAAAAGTGCGCACCTTTGGAGCGCAGAAAAGTGCCCTCCAAAAGTGCGCACCTTTGGAGCGCAGAAAAGTGCCCTCCAAAAAGTGCCCTCCAAAAGTGCGCACCTTTGGAGCGCAGAAAAGTGCCCTCCAAAAAGTGCCCTCCAAAAGTGCGCACCTTTGGAGCGCAGAAAAGTGCCCTCCAAAAAGTGCCCTCCAAAAGTGCGCACCTTTGGAGCGCAGAAAAGTGCCCTCCAAAAAGTGCCCTCCAAAAGTGCGCACCTTTGGAGCGCAGAAAAGTGCCCTCCAAAAGTGCGCACCTTTGGAGCGCACAAAAGTGCCCTCCAAAAGTGCGCACTTTTGGTGCGCACCAAGGCGCTGGTTCGGTCGTTGCAGGCGAGTTCGGAAGTTGGGGTCGATGTCCTGAGCGGAGGTGCAAACTACACAGGTGTCGGAATCGGACAAATAGCTTATATAGGGGAGGTGTATGCTTCGATGGGTCGACTCCCCAGGTTGAGCGCACCGCGCCAACCTCAAAGACCCTACGGTATGGATGAAGTCGGAAGTTGGGTCCGATGACCAATTCGATTAGTAGGTATGCTCATGAGGTCGGAATTTGGGTCCGATGACCTGCCATGTGCAGGAAGGCGAATGTTGACACTGTGCGTTGCAAGGTGCACACCAAGGCGCTGGTGCGGTCTTTTTAGTCGAGTTCGGAAGTTGGGGTCGATGTCCTGATCGGAGGTGCAAGCTACACAGGTGTGGGAATCGGACAAATAGCTTATATAGGGGAGGTGTATGCTTCGTTGGGTCGACTCCCCGGGTTGAGCGCACCGCGCCAACCTCAAAGACCCTACGGTATGGATGAAGTCGGAAGTTGGGTCCGATGACCGATTCGATATGTAGGCATACTCGCGAGGTCGGAATTTGGGTCCGATGACCTGCCACGTGCAGGAAGGCGAATGTTGGCACTGTGCGTTGCAAGGTGCGCACCAAGGCGCTGGTTCGGTCGTTGGAGGCGAGTTCGGAAGTTGGGGTCGATGTCTTGATCGGAGGTGCAAACTACACAGGTGTGGGAATCGGACAAATAGCTTATATAGGGGAGGTGTATGCTTCGTTGGGTCGACTCCCCGGGTTGAGCGCACCGCGCCAACCTCAAAGACCCTACGGTATGGATGAAGTCGGAAGTTGGGTCCGATGACCGATTCGATATGTAGGCATACTCGCGAGGTCGGAATTTGGGTCCGATGACCTGCCATGTGCAGGAAGGCGAATGTTGGGACTGTGCGTCGCAAGGTGCGCACCAAGGCGCTGGTGCCGTCGTTGCAGTCGAGTTCGGAAGTTGGGGTCGATGTCCTGGTCAGAGGTGCAAACTACACAGGTGTGGGAATCGGACAAATAGCTTATATAGGGGAGGTGTATGCTTCGATGGGTCGACTCCCTGGGTTGAGCGCACCGCGCCAACCTCAAAGACCCTACAGTATGGATGAAGTCGGAAGTTGGGTCCGATGACCGATTCGATACGTAGGCATATTGGCGAGGTCTGAATTTGTGTCCGATGACCTGCCATGCGCAGGAAGGCGGAATTTGGGTCCGATGACCGAGTTGATGGCGTGCCATGCGCAGAAAGGCGGAATTTGGGTCCGATGACCGAGTTGATGTTGATGGCCCGCCATGCACAGGAAGGCGGAATTTGGGTCCGATGACCGATTTGAAGGCGTGCCATACGCAAAAAGGCGGAGTTTGGGTCCGATGACCGAGTTGATATTGATGGCCCGCCATGCGCAGGAAGGCGGAATTTGGGTCCGATGACCTGACATACGCATGGAGTCCGACTCGGGGGCCGATGTTCGATTCGATGACTTGCATTGTGGGTAAAGTCGGAAGTTGTGGTCTTTGACCCGATTCGATGACCAGACTTCGGCTGCTTGAGAATCGGACAAATAACTTATATAGGGGAGGTAGTGTTCTCGAGCATCCTCCCCCCGTGCCCGTTTATGTCGATTGATGCTGGTGCTCGACTGGTTGGAGCGCTCGGATGCAAAAATCTTGCACCAGGATTTATCGATTGTGATGGACACGGCAAGTCTCCTGATTGCTATGCAGGAGCTCATCGTGAATCTCTATGCGGCCTTGGTATGGACTCGACCTGCGGAATGGTTCGGCAATGGTAGTCGCTCCAACACGTCCTTGCAATGGCCACAGAGGTGATTCGACTAGAGCTCCAGTCTAGCTTTTGGGTTGCTTGGCGGACTGGTATAGCCGCGATCGAGTTCCGGCCATGAACGTTTTAGATAGCTCTTGGGCTTTCTGGGACGGAAGTCGGAAGTTTGGGCTGTTGTCCGATTTGATGACCATTCTTCGGATGTGTGAGAATCGGACAAATAACTTATATAGGGGACTGTGTTGTCTCACGCAGCCCCCTCCGTGCCCCTCTATCTCGACCGATGTTGGTGCTTGAAAGGGTTGGGATCGCTCGGATTTATAAACGTGCACCACCATTTGTCGAGTGTGAGGGACGCGGCAGGTCTCCTAAATGCTATGCGAGCGCTCTCTGAGAATCTCTATCCGGCCTCGACACAGACTAGTCTTGCTGAATGGTTTGGCACTGGTAGTCGATCCAACACGTCGTTGTTGTGGCCGCCTAGGCGATTCGATTCGAGCCCCCGTCTAGCTTTTGGGTTGCTTGGCGGATTTTGCCCTATCCGCAAGTGAGCTCGGTCCCTAAACGTTCGAGAAACCCGATTGCTATGCGCCGACTCTCTTTCTTGCGAGCCTCCATCTAGCTTTTGGGTCTCTACGGAACGGAAGTCGGAATCTGGGACCGTTGTTTGATTCGACGAGGCAGACTACGGTTGTGCGAGAATCGGACAAATAACTTATATAGGGGAGGTGTTGACTGGAGCATTCTCCCCCGTGCCCCTCTAACTCGACCAATGCTGGCGCTCGAACGGTGGTAGCGCTCGGATTTTCATTGAGCGCCAGCATTGGTCGATTTAGAGGGGCATGCGAGATTCCCGAATGCTATGCGAGGGCTCTAACGGAAATGTCTATTGGTTTCGGTATGGATGCAATTGCGAGTGGTTCGGCAAAGGTAGTCGTTCCGATGCGTCCATGTCGTGGCCAAATCGATAATTCGATTTGAGCCCTCGTATAGCATTTGGGTCTCTCGATGTGATTCCGCATTCCAGTCCCTTTGGGCACTGCTTGAGCCGCATCCCAGGGGGTTCCCTTCCCAATAATCTGCCTCGCAACCCGATTGCTATGCGGTGAGGCTCCTCGGCCGCCTCGGAACTATCTGTGTATCAGACGCATCGCGGGATAAGGGGTTGGCAACGGTAGTCGCCCCAAGCGCGTCCGATGCTTGGACCATTCCGAGGCGGCCCTGAAGCCTCTTCCGTCTAGCCGTTGGGTCCTTCTCGCCGCATCCCTCGCCTCGCACCCCGATTGCTATGCGGTGAGGCTCCTCGGCCGCCTCGGAACTATCTGTGTATCGGACGCGTCGCGGGATAAGGGGTTGTCACTGGTAGTCGCCCCAAGCGCGTCCGATGCTTGGACCATTCCGAGGCGGCCCTGAAGCCTCTTCCGTCTAGCCGTTGGGTCCTTCTCGCCGCATCCCTCGCCTCGCACCCCGATTGCTATGCGGTGAGGCTCCTCGGCCGCCTCGGAACTATCTGTGTATCGGACGCGTCGCGGGATAAGGGGTTGTCATTGGTAGTCGCCCCAAGCGCGTCCGATGCTTGGACCATTCCGAGGCGGCCCTGAAGCCTCTTCCGTCTAGCCGTTGGGTCCTTCTCGCCGCATCCCTCGCCTCGCACCCCGATTGCTATGCGGTGAGGCTCCTCGGCCGCCTTGGAACTATCTGTGTATCGGACGCGTCGCGGGATAAGGGGTTGTCACTGGTAGTCGCCCCAAGCGCGTCCGATGCTTAGACCATTCCGAGGCGGACCCGAAGCCTCTTCCGTCTAGCCGTTGGGTCCTTCTCGCCGCATCCTTCGCCTCGCACCCCGATTGCTATGCGGTGAGGCTCCTCGGCCGCCTCGGAACTATCTGTGTATCGGACGCGTCGCGGGATAAGGGGTTGTCACTGGTAGTCGCCCCAAGCGCGTCGGATGCTTGGACCATTCCGAGGCGGACCCGAAGCCTCTTCCGTCTAGCCGTTGGGTCCTTCTCGCCGCATCCCTCGCCTCGCACCCCGATTGCTATGCGGTGAGGCTCCTCGGCCGCCTTGGAACTATCTGTGTATCGGACGCGTCGCGGGATAAGGGGTTGTCACTGGTAGTCGCCCCAAGCGCGTCCGATGCTTGGACCATTCCGAGGCGGACCCGAAGCCTCTTCCATCTAGCCGTTGGGTCCTTCTCGCCGCATCCCTCGCCTCGCACCCCGATTGCTATGCGGTGAGGCTCCTCGGCCGCCTTGGAACTATCTGTGTATCGGACGCGTCGCGGGATAAGGGGTTGTCACTGGTAGTCGCCCCAAGCGCGTCCGATGCTTGGACCATTCCGAGGCGGACCCGAAGCCTCTTCCGTCTAGCCGTTGGGTCCTTCTCGCCGCATCCCTCGCCTCGCACCCCGATTGCTATGCGGTGAGGCTCCTCGGCCGCCTTGGAACTATCTGTGTATCGGACGCGTCGCGGGATAAGGGGTTGTCACTGGTAGTCGCCCCAAGCGCGTCCGATGCTTGGACCATTCCGAGGCGGCCCCGAAGCCTCTTCCGTGTAGCCGTTGGGTCCTTCTCGCCGCATCCCTCGCCTCGCACCCCGATTGCTATGCGGTGAGGCTCCTCGGCCGCCTTGGAACTATCTGTGTATCGGACGCGTCGCGGGATAAGGGGTTGTCACTGGTAGTCGCCCCAAGCGCGTCCGATGCTTGGACCATTCCGAGGCGGCCCCGAAGCCTCTTCCGTGTAGCCGTTGGGTCCTTCTCGCCGCATCCCTCGCCTCGCACCCCGATTGCTATGCGGTGAGGCTCCTCGGCCGCCTTGGAACTATCTGTGTATCGGACGCGTCGCGGGATAAGGGGTTGTCACTGGTAGTCGCCCCAAGCGCGTCCGATGCTTGGACCATTCCGAGGCGGACCTGAAGCCTCTTCCCTCTAGCCGTTGGGGCTTTCTCGCCGTATCCCTCGCCTCGCACCCGGATTGCTATGCTGTGAGGCTCCTCGGCCGCCTTGGAACTATCTGTGTATCGGACGCATCGCGGGATAAGGGGTTGGCAGTGGTAGTCGCCCCAAGCGCATCCGATGCTTGGACCATTCCGAGGCGGCCCTGCAGCCTCTTCCGTCTAGCCGTTGGGGCCATCTCGCCGCATCCCCCACCTCGCACCACGATTGCTATGCGGTGAGGCTCCTTGGCCGCCTCGGAACTATCTGTGTATCGGACGCATCGCGGGATAAGGGGTTGTCACTGGTAGTCGCCCCAAGCGCGTCCGATGCTTGGACTATTCCGAGGCGGCCCTGCAGCCTCTTCCGTCTAGCCGTTGGGGCCATCTCGCTGCATCCCCCACCTCCTCGGCCGCCTCGGAACTATCTGTGTATCGGACGCATCGCGGGATAAGGGGTTGGCAGTGGTAGTCGCCCCAAGCGCGTCCGATGCTTGGACTATTCCGAGGCAGCCCTGCAGCCTCTTCCGTCTAGCCTTTGGGGCCATCTCGCCGCATCCCTCGCCTCGCACCCCGATTGCTATGCGGTGAGGCTCCTCGGCCGCCTGGGAACTATCTTCGTATCGGACGCATCGCGGGATAAGGGGTTGTCACTGGTAGTCGCCCCAAGCGCGTCCGATGCTTGGACTATTCCGAGGCGGCCCTGTGGCCTCTTCCGTCTAGCCGTTGGGGCCATCTCGCCGCATCCCCCACCTCGCACCCCGATTGCTATGCGGTGAGGCTCTTCGGCCGCCTTGGAACTATCTTCGTATCGGACGCATTGCGGGATAAGGGGTTGTCACTGGTAGTGGCCCCAAGCGCGTCCGATGCTTGGACTATTCCGAGGCGGCCCTGCAGCCTCTTCCGTCTAGCCGTTGGGGCCATCTCGCCGCATCCCCCACCTCGCACCCCGATTGCTATGCGGTGAGGCTCCTCGGCCGCCTTGGAACTATCTTCGTATCGGACGCATCGCGGGATAAGGGGTTGTCACTGGTAGTCGCCCCAAGCGCGTCCGATGCTTGGACTATTCCGACGCGGCCCTGTGGCCTCTTCCGTCTAGCCGTTGGGGCCATCTCGCCGCATCCCCCACCTCGCACCCCGATTGCTATGCGGTGAGGCTCCTCGGCCGCCTTGGAACCATCTTCGTATCGGACGCATCGCGGGATAGGGGGCTGTCACTGGTAGTCGCCCCAAGCGTGTCCGATGCTTGGACCATTCCTAGGCGGCCCTGAAGCCTCTTCCGTCTAGCCGTTGGGGCCTTCCCGCCCCATCCCTCGCCTCGCACCCCCGATTGCTATGCGGTGAGGCTCCTCGGCCGCCTTGGAACCATCTGTGTATCGGACGCATCGCGGGATAAGGGGTTGGCACTGGCAGTCGCCCCAAGCGCGTCCGATGCTTGGACCATTCCGAGGTGGCCCTGAAGCCTCTTCCGTCTAGCCGTTGGGGCCTTCCCGCCCCATCCCTCGCCTCGCACCCCGATTGATATGCGGTGAGGCTCCTCGGCCGCCTTGGAACTATCTGTGTATCGGACGCATCGCGGGATAAGGGGTTGGCACTGGTAGTCGTCCCAATCGCATCCGATGCTTGGACCATTCCGAGGCGGCCCTGCAGCCTCTTCCGTTTAGCCGTCGGGGCCTTCCCGCCGCATCCCTCGCCTCGCATCCCGATTCCTATGCGGTGAGTCTTCTCGGCCGCCGCGGAACTATACCTGTTATTGCTACTGCATCCTTCGGCTGGTAACCTCCTCTGCCGCCTTGGAACGTTCTCTTTGTCGGACGCGTCGCGGGATAAGGGGTTGGCACTGGTAGTCGCCCCAAGCGCGCCCGATGCATAGACCGCTCCGAGTCGACCTTGCTTTCAGCCTCTCACATGCATAGACCTCTCTGAGTCGACCCTGCAGCCTCTCACGTTTAGCCTTTGGAATCTCGCCTCACAACATGATTGCTATCCTTGATGCATCCCTTGCCTCGAGCCCTGATTGCTTTCTTGGCTGCATCCCTCCTCTCCTCACAGCCCGGTTGTCATCACTGCTTCATCCGTCGCTTCATGCATTCTGGCTGCTGGGCCCTTCCCACCGCACACCTCGATTGCTATCTCTTCTGCATCACACACCCCGATTGCTATCTCTGCTACATCCCTCGGCTCTCACTTCTGCATCCTTCGCCTCACACCTCGATTGCTATCAATGCTGCATCCGTAACCTCACACCCCGATTGCTATGCGGGGAGGCTCCTTGGCCGCCTTGGAAATTTCTGTGTGTCGGACGCACCGCGGGATAAGGGGTTGGCACTGGTAGTCGCCCCAAGTGCGCCCGATTCTTAGACCGCTTCGAGGTGACCTCGTAGCCTCTTTCGTCCAGGCTTCCTGCCTTCAACGCCCTTTTTACACCTCGATTGCTATGCGCGGGCTCGTTGGCGTCTATCACCTCTCTGCGAAGAGTGGCACGATGATTGTTGGGGTAAATCGTAGCAGTCCGATCTCTGGCCTTGGGCCATTGTGAGGGCTGATCGATTTCCTGTGCGCATCTCGTGTTCGCCCAGTAACAGACTCGACGACTTGTAATCGGTCTTGTTCCCGATTGTTCCTGGAGGTAGTCTTCGGAACTCTTGGATTTGACCTGTCACTCGAACTGTCCTCTTCCGAGGATGCTTGTGTGTGTGTGCTTGTGCCATTTCCTTGGCGGTATTAACGAGATATTAAAGAGCGGAGTGAGCGCCTCGCCCAGCTATGTTTGGGGCTCTCACTCCCTTACCCGGTGTGCGACCGCTTTGCACGTAGGTTGCGGAGCATCGCGACTCTTTCGATGTTTGGCGGTTGTCTTCCGGTGATGCGTTGGTCCCGAAGTGCACGTTACTAGCATTTCTGCCATTGTTCTCGATCTTTGGCACGTTCCTTCGTTGCAATTGGATATATATCTCCGTTTATACGCGCAGGCTTCTCCCGCCTATTCAGCGCTGTCCCACTCTCAGCACTCTCGTGGT
>NW_026728895.1:147500-162500 GCF_030272615.1 Cryptomeria japonica | reverse complement strand
AAGTGTGCTCCAAGGTGCTGCGTGCACGTTGTCGGAGCCCGGTTTGCCCCGGGTGCGCACCTCGCGTGCACCTTCGTCGGGGTGGGCACCTTGGCTGGGTTTGCCCCGGCTGCGCTCCGAAGCGGGGTTATTGGAGCGCCGCCTCTTTTTTTGTCGGAGCGTTTGGTGGGGTTTCTCGCATTGGCTCTTCCGAGGCCCGGTTGCCACCCTGGCGCGCACGAAGTCGGAAGTAGGGTTAATTGCCCGGGTGCGCACCTTTGCCAGGGTGGGCACCTTACCTGGGCTGCGCACCAGGGCGGGCTCAAGATGGCACGCGCGTTCCGTTTTTTTCACTATCTTTCAAAACGGAAATTTTAAAATCTCCTTTTTTTTTTGCCTTTTCTGGAAATTAGTGAAGGCAGCGCATCAAAGGTGCGCACCTCGCTGCCCACCTTGGTGTGCTCTGAGGTGCGCACCCGGGAGCGCTACGAAGTGTGCTCCAAGGTGCGGCGTGCACGTTGTCGGAGCCCGGTTTGCCCCGGGTGCGCACCTCGCCTGCACCTTGGCCGGGGTGGGCACCTTGGCTGGGTTTGCCCAGGGTGCGCTCCGAAGCGGGGTTACTGGAGCGCCCCCTCTTTTTTTGTCAGAGCGTTTGGTGGGGTTTCTCGCATTGGCTCTTCCCAGGCCCGGTTGTTGGGTGCGCTCCCACCCTGGCGCGCGCGAAGTTGGAAGTTGGGTTAATTGCCCGGGCGCGCACCTTCGCCAGGGTGGGCACCTTGGTGCGCACACCTTGGCTGGGCTGCGCACCAGGGCGGGCTCAAGATGGCACCAGCATTCCCTTTTTCTCACTATCTTTCAAAACGGAAATTTTAAAATCTCGTTTTTTTTTTGCCTTTTATGGAAATTAGTGAAGGCATCGCATCAAAGGTGCGCACCTCGCTGCCCACCTTGGTGTGCTCCGAGGTGCCCACCACGGTGCGCAACGCCGGTGCGAACCCGGGAGCGCCCCGATGTGTGCTCCAAGGTGCGGCGTGCACGAAGTCGGACCCCGGTTTGCCCCGGGTGCGCACCTCGCGTGCACCTTGGTGCGCACACCTTGGCTGGGTTGCGCGGCCTGGTGGGCACCATGGTGCGCACCAAGGAGCGCTCCGAAGTGTGCTCCAAGGTGCGGCGTGCACGAAGTCGGAGCCCGGTTTGCCCCGGGTACGCACCTCGCGTGCACCTTCGCCGGGGTGGGCACCTCGGCTGGGTTGCGCGCCCTGGTGCGCACCAAGGAGCGCTCCGAAGTGTGCTCCAAGGTGCGGCGTGCACGAAGTCGGAGCCCGGTTTGCCCCGGGTGCGCACCTTCGCCGCGGTGCGCACCATGGCGTGCACGAAGTCGGAGCCCGGTTTGCCCCGGGTGCGCACCTCGCGTGCACCTTCGGCGGGGTTGCGCGCCCTGGTGGGCACCATGGTGCGCACCAAGGAGCGCTCCGAAGTGTGCTCCAAGGTGCGGCGTGCACGAAGTCGGAGCCCGGTTTGCCCCGGGTGCGCACCTCGCGTGCACCTTCGGCGGGGTTGCGCGCCCTGGTGGGCACCATGGTGCGCACCAAGGAGCGCTCCGAAGTGTGCTCCAAGGTGCGGCGTGCACGAAGTCGGAGCCCGGTTTGCCCCGGGTGCGCACCTCGCGTGCACCTTCGCCGCGGTGGGCACCATGGCGTGCACGAAGTCGGAGCCCGGTTTGCCCCGGGTGCGCACCTCGCGTGCACCTTCGCCGGGGTGGGCACCTCGGCTGGGTTGCGCGCCCTGGTGCGCACCAAGGAGCGCTCCGAAGTGTGCTCCAAGGTGCGGCGTGCACGAAGTCGGAGCCCGGTTTGCCCCGGGTGCGCACCTCGCGTGCACCTTCGCCAGGGTGGGCACCTCGGTGCGCACACCTTCTCAATGTTTTCTTGCCTTTTCTGGAAATTGGTGAAGGCAGCGCATCAAAGGTGCGCACCTCGGTGTGCTCCGAGGTGCGAACCCGAGAGCGCTCCGAGGTGCCCACGAAGTCGAAAGTCGGGTTAATTGCATTGTTTTCCCCGGGTGCGCTCCGAGGTGCGCAACATCGGCGCGCACCAAGGAGGGCTCCGAAGTGTGCTCCAAGGTGCGCACGATGGCGTGCACCTCTGGTGCGCACGATTCGGAGCTCGGTTTGACCGGGGTGCGCACACCTTGGCTGGGTTGCGCA
Source organism: Cryptomeria japonica (assembly GCF_030272615.1). Taxonomy (NCBI): domain Eukaryota; kingdom Viridiplantae; phylum Streptophyta; class Pinopsida; order Cupressales; family Cupressaceae; genus Cryptomeria; species Cryptomeria japonica. The sequence continues at coordinate 160,315 of NW_026728895.1, read as the reverse complement.
CCTTTTGTGCGCTCCAAGGTGCGCACGAAGTCGGAGCTCGGTTTGCCCCGGGTGCGCACCTTCGCCAGGGTGCGCACCTTGATGCGCACGCCTTGGCTGGGCTGCGCACCTTGGTGGGCGCCATGGTGCGCACCTTTCGTGCGCTCCAAGGTGCGCACGAAGTCGGAGCTCGGTTTGCCCCGGGTGCGCACCTTGGTGGGCGCCATGGTGCACTCCGAGGTGCCCAAGATTGGTGCGCACCAAGGAGCGCTCCGAAGTGCGCTCCAAGGTGCGCGCGAAGTCGAAAGTTGGGTTAATTGTCCGGTTTGCCTCGGGTGCGCACCTTGCGTGCACCTTCGCCAGGGTGGGCGCCTTGGTGCGCACACCTTGGCTGGGCTGCGCACACCTTGGCACCCGCGTTTCCTTCATTTTAAATTTTTTTTTTTTACAATCTCTCAAGTGGGAAATTCTATAATCTCAACTTTTTTTGCCTTTTCAGGAAACTTTTGAATGGAGCGCATCATTGGTGCGCTCCGAAGTGTGCTCCAAAGCTCTCTCCAGCTGCGTGCACCTGCCCCGGCCGCGCACCCGGCCCCGCCCAGCTTCGCTCACCTGTCCCGGGCGTCTGGTGCGGAACCTTAGAGTAAGAAACATCACCGTGCACCTTGGCCAACGTGCGCGACTCGACCGAGCGCGCACTGGCCGAGGTGCACACCGATTTCACCTGGGTGCGCGCGCAGCACCTCGGGCGCACCGGGGTGCGCGCACAACGCCCGGGTTGCACCGTGGCCTGTGTGCTCGGGGCGCCTCGGGTGCGCGCTCGGTGTCGCCCCCGCGCGCGCGGTAGTGCGGGCAGCGCACCCCGGCCCGGCCCGGCCCCGACGAGAACGCAAACGGGCAAAAGGTTTATTCAAATAGCATTGCGACGCCCGGCGAAAAACTAAAAAAGGGTGCAACACCGGGACTTCCCGGGAGGTCACCCATCCCAGTACTACTCCGGCCCAAGCGCGCTTAACTGCGGAGTTCTGATGGGATCCGGTGCACTAACGCTGGTATGATCGCACCCGTTATGAGCTTGTCGCAGTGTGTACTTAGCAAACCGCGACCCACGTGCGAATCCACCCCGGCCACCCACCCCCGTCGAGGTGCACACCCTCCCTCGCGAAGTGCGCCCCGTTCGCCAAGTGTGAGCCCTGCCCGGGTGCGCGCACCTTGCTAGGGCGTCGGGTGTGCACCCGGCCCGGCCTACGTGCGTGCACCTGGAGGGGGCGTCGTGTGCGTGCAGTGTCCCGTCTGCAACGCGGTGCCCACACACCACCTCGGGCGCAACGACCTGCGCTCACATGTGGGCCGAGTGCACCTTGGTGCATGTTCGGGGCGCCTCGGGTGCACGCTCGATCTTGCCCCGGTGCACCAAGGCGCTCGGTTTGCCCCGGGTGCGCACTTGGTGCAAGGTGGGCACCCAAAATAGGGATCAAGCACCAAAACACAAGTTTCGGGATGCAAAATGGGACCCAAGGACCACAAATGCGTTCCAAGACCCATGATGGGTCCACGAGAACAAAAATGTGTTCCGAGACTTAATAAACAAATATTGGGTTTTAGGAGAAGAAACATGCTCTGATGCCCAAAACGAGAATCGACCCCGAAAAGGCCACAGGCCAAAAGTGGGATGCGAGACAAAAAAAAATGGGACCCGAGGACCAAAATTGGGTTCCCAGGTCGAAGACAGGGCAACCGGACAAGAAACGACCTCTAAGGCTCGAAATGAGTCCCGACGACTAAAACTTGACAAGAAGCACCCATCAGGCACCCAACTCGACACCCATGGGATGCCGACCCACCCGGGCTTCCACCTAGCACACCTTGGCACCCACCCACCCTCGCACCCAACCTCGCACCCAACTTAGCACCTTTGAACCCACATTGGCACTCACCCTGACCCTGGCACCTTGGAACCCACATTGGCACTCACCTTGACCCTGGCACCCACCTTTGCACTCACCTTGGGACCCACCCTGGCTCCCACCTCGGCACCCACCCAGACACCCACCTTGGTTCCTTGGCACCCACCTTGGATCCTTGGCACCCACCCCGACACCCACCTTGGCACGCAACTTGGCTACTTGCCACCCACCTTGGCTCCTTGACGCCCACCCCGACAACCACCCCGTGACCTACCCTGGCTAGGGTTGGTGCACACCCACCCTGGTGCCCACCTTGGCACCCACCCTATGACCCACCTTGGCACGCACCTTAGTACCCACCCCGTTACCCACCCTAGGACCCACCCCGTGACCCACCTTGGCCAGGGTGGGTGCACCCACCCTGGTGCCCACCTTGGCACCCACCCATCCTAGCACCCAGCCTGTGACCGGGCTTGGAACCCAACCTTGCACCCGCACCCGTCTTGGCCAGTGTGGGTGCGCACCCATCCTGGCACCCACGTTGTGACACACCCTTTAACCCACGCACCCTAGCACCCACGTTGGCACCCACCTTGGAACCCAACCTAGCAACTTGGCACCCACCCCGTGACCCACCTTGGCATCCACCATAGCAGTCGCCGACTTGGCACCCACCTCGGCACCCACCTTGACACTTGTGGACCCACCTTGCCACTCACCCTAGCATCGACCCATCCTAGCACCCACCCTGGCACCTTTGCACCCTAGCACTCACCCATCCTAGCACCTAACCTGTGACCCACCTTGACACTCACCCTCGCACCCACCTTGGAACCCAACCTAGCACCCACCCACCCTGACACCAACCCTAGCACCTACCCACCCTTGCACCCACCCTGTGACCCATCTTGGCACCCACCCATCCTACCACTCAACCTATCACCCACCTTCTCACCCACCTTGGCATCCACCTTAGCACCCACCCACACTGGCACCTTGGCACCCACCTCGGGCAAGGTGGGTGCACACCCACCCTGGCACCCAATTTAGAACCCACCGAGCATGTTACCCACCTTGGCACCCACATTGCAGCCCACCCTAGTACCCACCCTATGACCCACATTGGCATCCACACCCTAGCACCCAGGCACCTCGACACCCGCCTTGACACCCACCCTAGCACTGAACCTGTGACCCACCTTGGAACTCACCCTAGAACCCACCCACCCTGTGAACCACCTTGGCATCCACCTTAGCACCCACCCACCTTGGCACCCACTCTAGCACTCACCCATCCTAACACCCAACTTGTTACCCACCTTGGCACCCGCCCTCGCGTCCACCTTGAAACCCACCCTAGCACCCACCCACGCAGGAGCCCACCTTGGCACCCAACCTAACACCCACGCATCCTGGCACCCAACTTGTGACCCACCTTGGAACCCACCCTAGTACCCACCTTTGAACCCACTATATCACCAACCCACCTTGGCACCCACCCTATGACCCTCTTTGGAATCCACCCTAGCACGCACCCACCTTGGCACCCACCATGGAGCGCACCCTAGCACCCACCCACCTCGGCACGCACCTCAACACCCACCTTGGTGTGCGCACTGCGCCAACCTCTCAAAGACCCTATGTGGTGCGCTCCAAAGTGTACACCTTTGGTGCGCTCCAAGGTGCGCACCTTTGGTGCACACCGAGGTGCACACCAAAGTGTGCACCGAGGTGAGCACCAAAGTGCACTCCAGGGTGCACACCAAGGCGTGCACCTTTGGTGCGGTCAATGCAAACGAATTCGGAAGTTGGGGTCGATGTCCTAATCGCTGCTGCAGACTACACGTATGAGAATCGGACAAATAGCTTTATATAGGGGAGGTGTTGCGTTTGATGGGTCGACTCCCCTGGTTGTGTGCACTGCACCAACTTCAAAGACCCTGTCTTGTTTAAGAAGTCAAAAGTTGGGGTGGATGTCCTAATCATTGCTGCAGTCTACGCATGTATGAGAATCAGACAAATAGCTTATATAGGGGAGGTGTTGCATTCGGTGGGTTGACTCCCCTGGTTGTGCGCACTGCGCCAACCTCAAAGACCCCGCATAGCAGAAGAAGTCGGAAGTCGGATTTTGGTGAGCACCAAGGCGTGCACCTTTGGTGCGGTCAACGCAGACGAATTCAGAAGTTGGGGTGGATGTCCTAATCGTTGTTGCAGGCTACACATGTATGAGAATCAGACAAATAGCTTATATAGGGGAGGTGTTGGGTTTGATGGGTCAACTCCCTTGGTTGTGCGCATTACGCCAACCTCAAAGACCTTGTTTTCGTTAAGAAGTCAAAAGTTGGGGTCAATGTCCTAATGGCTCCTGCAGGCTACACATGTATGAGAATCGGACAAATAGCTTATATAGGGGAGGTGTTGGGTTTGATGGGTCGACTCCCCTGGTTGTGCGCATTACGTCAACCTCAAAGACCTTGTTTTCGTTAAGAAGTCAAAAGTTGGGGTCGATGTCCTAATTGCTCCTGTAGACTACACATGTATGAGAATCAGACAAATAGCTTATATAGGGGAGGTGTTGGGTTTGATGGGTTGACTCCCCTAGTTGTTCGCATTACACCAACCTCAAAGACCTTGTTTTCGTTTAGAAGCCGAAAGTTGGGGTCGATGTCCTAATTGCTCCTGCAGGCTACGCATGTATGAGAATCAGACAAATAGCTTATATAGGGGAGGTGTTGGGTTTGATGGGTCGACTCCCCTGGTTGTGCGCATTGCGCCAACCTCAAAGACCCTGCATTGCGGATGAAGTCGAAAGTCAGAGTTTGGTGTGCTACAAGGTGTGGTCGAAGGTGCTCACCTAGGTGTGCACCTTTGGAGCACAGGAAAAGTGCCCTCCAAAAGTGCGCACCTTTGGAGTGCACAAAAGTGCCCTCCAAAAGTGCGCACCTTTGGAGCGCAGAAAAGTGCCCTCCAAAAAGTGCCCTCCAAAAGTGCGCACCTTTGGAGCGCAGAAAAGTGCCCTCCAAAAGTGCGCACCTTTGGAGCGCAGAAAAGTGCCCTCCAAAAAGTGCCCTCCAAAAGTGCGCACCTTTGGAGCGCAGAAAAGTGCCCTCCAAAAGTGCGCACCTTTGGAGCGCAGAAAAGTGCCCTCCAAAAGTGCGCACCTTTGGAGCGCAGAAAAGTGCCCTCCAAAAAGTGCCCTCCAAAAGTGCGCACCTTTGGAGCGCAGAAAAGTGCCCTCCAAAAAGTGCCCTCCAAAAGTGCGCACCTTTGGAGCGCAGAAAAGTGCCCTCCAAAAAGTGCCCTCCAAAAGTGCGCACCTTTGGAGCGCAGAAAAGTGCCCTCCAAAAAGTGCCCTCCAAAAGTGCGCACCTTTGGAGCGCAGAAAAGTGCCCTCCAAAAGTGCGCACCTTTGGAGCGCACAAAAGTGCCCTCCAAAAGTGCGCACTTTTGGTGCGCACCAAGGCGCTGGTTCGGTCGTTGCAGGCGAGTTCGGAAGTTGGGGTCGATGTCCTGAGCGGAGGTGCAAACTACACAGGTGTCGGAATCGGACAAATAGCTTATATAGGGGAGGTGTATGCTTCGATGGGTCGACTCCCCAGGTTGAGCGCACCGCGCCAACCTCAAAGACCCTACGGTATGGATGAAGTCGGAAGTTGGGTCCGATGACCAATTCGATTAGTAGGTATGCTCATGAGGTCGGAATTTGGGTCCGATGACCTGCCATGTGCAGGAAGGCGAATGTTGACACTGTGCGTTGCAAGGTGCACACCAAGGCGCTGGTGCGGTCTTTTTAGTCGAGTTCGGAAGTTGGGGTCGATGTCCTGATCGGAGGTGCAAGCTACACAGGTGTGGGAATCGGACAAATAGCTTATATAGGGGAGGTGTATGCTTCGTTGGGTCGACTCCCCGGGTTGAGCGCACCGCGCCAACCTCAAAGACCCTACGGTATGGATGAAGTCGGAAGTTGGGTCCGATGACCGATTCGATATGTAGGCATACTCGCGAGGTCGGAATTTGGGTCCGATGACCTGCCACGTGCAGGAAGGCGAATGTTGGCACTGTGCGTTGCAAGGTGCGCACCAAGGCGCTGGTTCGGTCGTTGGAGGCGAGTTCGGAAGTTGGGGTCAATGTCTTGATCGGAGGTGCAAACTACACAGGTGTGGGAATCGGACAAATAGCTTATATAGGGGAGGTGTATGCTTCGTTGGGTCGACTCCCCGGGTTGAGCGCACCGCGCCAACCTCAAAGACCCTACGGTATGGATGAAGTCGGAAGTTGGGTCCGATGACCGATTCGATATGTAGGCATACTCGCGAGGTCGGAATTTGGGTCCGATGACCTGCCATGTGCAGGAAGGCGAATGTTGGGACTGTGCGTCGCAAGGTGCGCACCAAGGCGCTGGTGCCGTCGTTGCAGTCGAGTTCGGAAGTTGGGGTCGATGTCCTGGTCAGAGGTGCAAACTACACAGGTGTGGGAATCGGACAAATAGCTTATATAGGGGAGGTGTATGCTTCGATGGGTCGACTCCCTGGGTTGAGCGCACCGCGCCAACCTCAAAGACCCTACAGTATGGATGAAGTCGGAAGTTGGGTCCGATGACCGATTCGATACGTAGGCATATTGGCGAGGTCTGAATTTGTGTCCGATGACCTGCCATGCGCAGGAAGGCGGAATTTGGGTCCGATGACCGAGTTGATGGCGTGCCATGCGCAGAAAGGCGGAATTTGGGTCCGATGACCGAGTTGATGTTGATGGCCCGCCATGCACAGGAAGGCGGAATTTGGGTCCGATGACCGATTTGAAGGCGTGCCATACGCAAAAAGGCGGAGTTTGGGTCCGATGACCGAGTTGATATTGATGGCCCGCCATGCGCAGGAAGGCGGAATTTGGGTCCGATGACCTGACATACGCATGGAGTCCGACTCGGGGGCCGATGTTCGATTCGATGACTTGCATTGTGGGTAAAGTCGGAAGTTGTGGTCTTTGACCCGATTCGATGACCAGACTTCGGCTGCTTGAGAATCGGACAAATAACTTATATAGGGGAGGTAGTGTTCTCGAGCATCCTCCCCCCGTGCCCGTTTATGTCGATTGATGCTGGTGCTCGACTGGTTGGAGCGCTCGGATGCAAAAATCTTGCACCAGGATTTATCGATTGTGATGGACACGGCAAGTCTCCTGATTGCTATGCAGGAGCTCATCGTGAATCTCTATGCGGCCTTGGTATGGACTCGACCTGCGGAATGGTTCGGCAATGGTAGTCGCTCCAACACGTCCTTGCAATGGCCACAGAGGTGATTCGACTAGAGCTCCAGTCTAGCTTTTGGGTTGCTTGGCGGACTGGTATAGCCGCGATCGAGTTCCGGCCATGAACGTTTTAGATAGCTCTTGGGCTTTCTGGGACGGAAGTCGGAAGTTTGGGCTGTTGTCCGATTTGATGACCATTCTTCGGATGTGTGAGAATCGGACAAATAACTTATATAGGGGACTGTGTTGTCTCACGCAGCCCCCTCCGTGCCCCTCTATCTCGACCGATGTTGGTGCTTGAAAGGGTTGGGATCGCTCGGATTTATAAACGTGCACCACCATTTGTCGAGTGTGAGGGACGCGGCAGGTCTCCTAAATGCTATGCGGGCGCTCTCTGAGAATCTCTATCCGGCCTCGACACAGACTAGTCTTGCTGAATGGTTTGGCACTGGTAGTCGATCCAACACGTCGTTGTTGTGGCCGCCTAGGCGATTCGATTCGAGCCCCCGTCTAGCTTTTGGGTTGCTTGGCGGATTTTGCCCTATCCGCAAGTGAGCTCGGTCCCTAAACGTTCGAGAAACCCGATTGCTATGCGCCGACTCTCTTTCTTGCGAGCCTCCATCTAGCTTTTGGGTCTCTACGGAACGGAAGTCGGAATCTGGGACCGTTGTTTGATTCGACGAGGCAGACTACGGTTGTGCGAGAATCGGACAAATAACTTATATAGGGGAGGTGTTGACTGGAGCATTCTCCCCCGTGCCCCTCTAACTCGACCAATGCTGGCGCTCGAACGGTGGTAGCGCTCGGATTTTCATTGAGCGCCAGCATTGGTCGATTTAGAGGGGCATGCGAGATTCCCGAATGCTATGCGAGGGCTCTAACGGAAATGTCTATTGGTTTCGGTATGGATGCAATTGCGAGTGGTTCGGCAAAGGTAGTCGTTCCGATGCGTCCATGTCGTGGCCAAATCGATAATTCGATTTGAGCCCTCGTATAGCATTTGGGTCTCTCGATGTGATTCCGCATTCCAGTCCCTTTGGGCACTGCTTGAGCCGCATCCCAGGGGGTTCCCTTCCCAATAATCTGCCTCGCAACCCGATTGCTATGCGGTGAGGCTCCTCGGCCGCCTCGGAACTATCTGTGTATCAGACGCATCGCGGGATAAGGGGTTGGCAACGGTAGTCGCCCCAAGCGCGTCCGATGCTTGGACCATTCCGAGGCGGCCCTGAAGCCTCTTCCGTCTAGCCGTTGGGTCCTTCTCGCCGCATCCCTCGCCTCGCACCCCGATTGCTATGCGGTGAGGCTCCTCGGCCGCCTCGGAACTATCTGTGTATCGGACGCGTCGCGGGATAAGGGGTTGTCACTGGTAGTCGCCCCAAGCGCGTCCGATGCTTGGACCATTCCGAGGCGGCCCTGAAGCCTCTTCCGTCTAGCCGTTGGGTCCTTCTCGCCGCATCCCTCGCCTCGCACCCCGATTGCTATGCGGTGAGGCTCCTCGGCCGCCTCGGAACTATCTGTGTATCGGACGCGTCGCGGGATAAGGGGTTGTCATTGGTAGTCGCCCCAAGCGCGTCCGATGCTTGGACCATTCCGAGGCGGCCCTGAAGCCTCTTCCGTCTAGCCGTTGGGTCCTTCTCGCCGCATCCCTCGCCTCGCACCCCGATTGCTATGCGGTGAGGCTCCTCGGCCGCCTTGGAACTATCTGTGTATCGGACGCGTCGCGGGATAAGGGGTTGTCACTGGTAGTCGCCCCAAGCGCGTCCGATGCTTAGACCATTCCGAGGCGGACCCGAAACCTCTTCCGTCTAGCCGTTGGGTCCTTCTCGCCGCATCCTTCGCCTCGCACCCCGATTGCTATGCGGTGAGGCTCCTCGGCCGCCTCGGAACTATCTGTGTATCGGACGCGTCGCGGGATAAGGGGTTGTCACTGGTAGTCGCCCCAAGCGCGTCCGATGCTTGGACCATTCCGAGGCGGACCCGAAGCCTCTTCCGTCTAGCCGTTGGGTCCTTCTCGCCGCATCCCTCGCCTCGCACCCCGATTGCTATGCGGTGAGGCTCCTCGGCCGCCTTGGAACTATCTGTGTATCGGACGCGTCGCGGGATAAGGGGTTGTCACTGGTAGTCGCCCCAAGCGCGTCCGATGCTTGGACCATTCCGAGGCGGACCCGAAGCCTCTTCCGTCTAGCCGTTGGGTCCTTCTCGCCGCATCCCTCGCCTCGCACCCCGATTGCTATGCGGTGAGGCTCCTCGGCCGCCTTGGAACTATCTGTGTATCGGACGCGTCGCGGGATAAGGGGTTGTCACTGGTAGTCGCCCCAAGCGCGTCCGATGCTTGGACCATTCCGAGGCGGACCCGAAGCCTCTTCCGTCTAGCCGTTGGGTCCTTCTCGCCGCATCCCTCGCCTCGCACCCCGATTGCTATGCGGTGAGGCTCCTCGGCCGCCTTGGAACTATCTGTGTATCGGACGCGTCGCGGGATAAGGGGTTGTCACTGGTAGTCGCTCCAAGCGCGTCCGATGCTTGGACCATTCCGAGGCGGCCCCGAAGCCTCTTCCGTGTAGCCGTTGGGTCCTTCTCGCCGCATCCCTCGCCTCGCACCCCGATTGCTATGCGGTGAGGCTCCTCGGCCGCCTTGGAACTATCTGTGTATCGGACGCGTCGCGGGATAAGGGGTTGTCACTGGTAGTCGCCCCAAGCGCGTCCGATGCTTGGACCATTCCGAGGCGGCCCCGAAGCCTCTTCCGTGTAGCCGTTGGGTCCTTCTCGCCGCATCCCTCGCCTCGCACCCCGATTGCTATGCGGTGAGGCTCCTCGGCCGCCTTGGAACTATCTGTGTATCGGACGCGTCGCGGGATAAGGGGTTGTCACTGGTAGTCGCCCCAAGCGCGTCCGATGCTTGGACCATTCCGAGGCGGACCTGAAGCCTCTTCCCTCTAGCCGTTGGGGCTTTCTCGCCGCATCCCTCGCCTCGCACCCCGATTGCTATGCTGTGAGGCTCCTCGGCCGCCTTGGAACTATCTGTGTATCGGACGCATCGCGGGATAAGGGGTTGGCAGTGGTAGTCGCCCCAAGCGCATCCGATGCTTGGACCATTCCGAGGCGGCCCTGCAGCCTCTTCCGTCTAGCCGTTGGGGCCATCTCGCCGCATCCCCCACCTCGCACCACGATTGCTATGCGGTGAGGCTCCTTGGCCGCCTCGGAACTATCTGTGTATCGGACGCATCGCGGGATAAGGGGTTGTCACTGGTAGTCGCCCCAAGCGCGTCCGATGCTTGGACTATTCCGAGGCGGCCCTGCAGCCTCTTCCGTCTAGCCGTTGGGGCCATCTCGCTGCATCCCCCACCTCCTCGGCCGCCTCGGAACTATCTGTGTATCGGACGCATCGCGGGATAAGGGGTTGGCAGTGGTAGTCGCCCCAAGCGCGTCCGATGCTTGGACTATTCCGAGGCAGCCCTGCAGCCTCTTCCGTCTAGCCTTTGGGGCCATCTCGCCGCATCCCTCGCCTCGCACCCCGATTGCTATGCGGTGAGGCTCCTCGGCCGCCTGGGAACTATCTTCGTATCGGACGCATCGCGGGATAAGGGGTTGTCACTGGTAGTCGCCCCAAGCGCGTCCGATGCTTGGACTATTCCGAGGCGGCCCTGTGGCCTCTTCCGTCTAGCCGTTGGGGCCATCTCGCCGCATCCCCCACCTCGCACCCCGATTGCTATGCGGTGAGGCTCTTCGGCCGCCTTGGAACTATCTTCGTATCGGACGCATTGCGGGATAAGGGGTTGTCACTGGTAGTGGCCCCAAGCGCGTCCGATGCTTGGACTATTCCGAGGCGGCCCTGCAGCCTCTTCCGTCTAGCCGTTGGGGCCATCTCGCCGCATCCCCCACCTCGCACCCCGATTGCTATGCGGTGAGGCTCCTCGGCCGCCTTGGAACTATCTTCGTATCGGACGCATCGCGGGATAAGGGGTTGTCACTGGTAGTCGCCCCAAGCGCGTCCGATGCTTGGACTATTCCGACGCGGCCCTGTGGCCTCTTCCGTCTAGCCGTTGGGGCCATCTCGCCGCATCCCCCACCTCGCACCCCGATTGCTATGCGGTGAGGCTCCTCGGCCGCCTTGGAACCATCTTCGTATCGGACGCATCGCGGGATAGGGGGCTGTCACTGGTAGTCGCCCCAAGCGTGTCCGATGCTTGGACCATTCCTAGGCGGCCCTGAAGCCTCTTCCGTCTAGCCGTTGGGGCCTTCCCGCCCCATCCCTCGCCTCGCACCCCCGATTGCTATGCGGTGAGGCTCCTCGGCCGCCTTGGAACCATCTGTGTATCGGACGCATCGCGGGATAAGGGGTTGGCACTGGCAGTCGCCCCAAGCGCGTCCGATGCTTGGACCATTCCGAGGTGGCCCTGAAGCCTCTTCCGTCTAGCCGTTGGGGCCTTCCCGCCCCATCCCTCGCCTCGCACCCCGATTGATATGCGGTGAGGCTCCTCGGCCGCCTTGGAACTATCTGTGTATCGGACGCATCGCGGGATAAGGGGTTGGCACTGGTAGTCGTCCCAATCGCATCCGATGCTTGGACCATTCCGAGGCGGCCCTGCAGCCTCTTCCGTTTAGCCGTCGGGGCCTTCCCGCCGCATCCCTCGCCTCGCATCCCGATTCCTATGCGGTGAGTCTTCTCGGCCGCCGCGGAACTATACCTGTTATTGCTACTGCATCCTTCGGCTGGTAACCTCCTCTGCCGCCTTGGAACGTTCTCTTTGTCGGACGCGTCGCGGGATAAGGGGTTGGCACTGGTAGTCGCCCCAAGCGCGCCCGATGCATAGACCGCTCCGAGTCGACCTTGCTTTCAGCCTCTCACATGCATAGACCTCTCTGAGTCGACCCTGCAGCCTCTCACGTTTAGCCTTTGGAATCTCGCCTCACAACATGATTGCTATCCTTGATGCATCCCTTGCCTCGAGCCCTGATTGCTTTCTTGGCTGCATCCCTCCTCTCCTCACAGCCCGGTTGTCATCACTGCTTCATCCGTCGCTTCATGCATTCTGGCTGCTGGGCCCTTCCCACCGCACACCTCGATTGCTATCTCTTCTGCATCACACACCCCGATTGCTATCTCTGCTACATCCCTCGGCTCTCACTTCTGCATCCTTCGCCTCACACCTCGATTGCTATCAATGCTGCATCCGTAACCTCACACCCCGATTGCTATGCGGGGAGGCTCCTTGGCCGCCTTGGAAATTTCTGTGTGTCGGACGCACCGCGGGATAAGGGGTTGGCACTGGTAGTCGCCCCAAGTGCGCCCGATTCTTAGACCGCTTCGAGGTGACCTCGTAGCCTCTTTCGTCCAGGCTTCCTGCCTTCAACGCCCTTTTTACACCTCGATTGCTATGCGCGGGCTCGTTGGCGTCTATCACCTCTCTGCGAAGAGTGGCACGATGATTGTTGGGGTAAATCGTAGCAGTCCGATCTCTGGCCTTGGGCCATTGTGAGGGCTGATCGATTTCCTGTGCGCATCTCGTGTTCGCCCAGTAACAGACTCGACGACTTGTAATCGGTCTTGTTCCCGATTGTTCCTGGAGGTAGTCTTCGGAACTCTTGGATTTGACCTGTCACTCGAACTGTCCTCTTCCGAGGATGCTTGTGTGTGTGTGCTTGTGCCATTTCCTTGGCGGTATTAACGAGATATTAAAGAGC
>NW_026728895.1:122500-137500 GCF_030272615.1 Cryptomeria japonica | reverse complement strand
TCCAAGGTGCGGCCTGCACGAAGTCGGAGCCCGGTTTGCCCCGGGTGTGCACCTCGGGTGGGCACCTTGGTGCGCATGCCTTGCCTGGGCTGCGCACCAGGGCGGGCTCAAGATGGCACCCGCGTTCCTTTTTTTTCACTATCTTTCAAAACGGAAATTTTAAAATCTCATTTTTTTTTGCCTTTTTCTGGAAATTAGTGAAGGCAGCGCATCAAAGGTGCGCACCTCGCTGCCCACCACGGTGCGCAACGCCGGTGGGCACCCGGGAGTGCTTCGAAGTGTGCTCCAAGGTGCTGCGTGCACGTTGTCGGAGCCCGGTTTGCCCCGGGTGCGCACCTCGCGTGCACCTTCGTCGGGGTGGGCACCTTGGCTGGGTTTGCCCCGGCTGCGCTCCGAAGCGGGGTTATTGGAGCGCCGCCTCTTTTTTTGTCGGAGCGTTTGGTGGGGTTTCTCGCATTGGCTCTTCCGAGGCCCGGTTGCCACCCTGGCGCGCACGAAGTCGGAAGTAGGGTTAATTGCCCGGGTGCGCACCTTTGCCAGGGTGGGCACCTTACCTGGGCTGCGCACCAGGGCGGGCTCAAGATGGCACGCGCGTTCCGTTTTTTTCACTATCTTTCAAAACGGAAATTTTAAAATCTCCTTTTTTTTTTGCCTTTTCTGGAAATTAGTGAAGGCAGCGCATCAAAGGTGCGCACCTCGCTGCCCACCTTGGTGTGCTCTGAGGTGCGCACCCGGGAGCGCTACGAAGTGTGCTCCAAGGTGCGGCGTGCACGTTGTCGGAGCCCGGTTTGCCCCGGGTGCGCACCTCGCCTGCACCTTGGCCGGGGTGGGCACCTTGGCTGGGTTTGCCCAGGGTGCGCTCCGAAGCGGGGTTACTGGAGCGCCCCCTCTTTTTTTGTCAGAGCGTTTGGTGGGGTTTCTCGCATTGGCTCTTCCCAGGCCCGGTTGTTGGGTGCGCTCCCACCCTGGCGCGCGCGAAGTTGGAAGTTGGGTTAATTGCCCGGGCGCGCACCTTCGCCAGGGTGGGCACCTTGGTGCGCACACCTTGGCTGGGCTGCGCACCAGGGCGGGCTCAAGATGGCACCAGCATTCCCTTTTTCTCACTATCTTTCAAAACGGAAATTTTAAAATCTCGTTTTTTTTTTGCCTTTTATGGAAATTAGTGAAGGCATCGCATCAAAGGTGCGCACCTCGCTGCCCACCTTGGTGTGCTCCGAGGTGCCCACCACGGTGCGCAACGCCGGTGCGAACCCGGGAGCGCCCCGATGTGTGCTCCAAGGTGCGGCGTGCACGAAGTCGGACCCCGGTTTGCCCCGGGTGCGCACCTCGCGTGCACCTTGGTGCGCACACCTTGGCTGGGTTGCGCGGCCTGGTGGGCACCATGGTGCGCACCAAGGAGCGCTCCGAAGTGTGCTCCAAGGTGCGGCGTGCACGAAGTCGGAGCCCGGTTTGCCCCGGGTACGCACCTCGCGTGCACCTTCGCCGGGGTGGGCACCTCGGCTGGGTTGCGCGCCCTGGTGCGCACCAAGGAGCGCTCCGAAGTGTGCTCCAAGGTGCGGCGTGCACGAAGTCGGAGCCCGGTTTGCCCCGGGTGCGCACCTTCGCCGCGGTGCGCACCATGGCGTGCACGAAGTCGGAGCCCGGTTTGCCCCGGGTGCGCACCTCGCGTGCACCTTCGGCGGGGTTGCGCGCCCTGGTGGGCACCATGGTGCGCACCAAGGAGCGCTCCGAAGTGTGCTCCAAGGTGCGGCGTGCACGAAGTCGGAGCCCGGTTTGCCCCGGGTGCGCACCTCGCGTGCACCTTCGGCGGGGTTGCGCGCCCTGGTGGGCACCATGGTGCGCACCAAGGAGCGCTCCGAAGTGTGCTCCAAGGTGCGGCGTGCACGAAGTCGGAGCCCGGTTTGCCCCGGGTGCGCACCTCGCGTGCACCTTCGCCGCGGTGGGCACCATGGCGTGCACGAAGTCGGAGCCCGGTTTGCCCCGGGTGCGCACCTCGCGTGCACCTTCGCCGGGGTGGGCACCTCGGCTGGGTTGCGCGCCCTGGTGCGCACCAAGGAGCGCTCCGAAGTGTGCTCCAAGGTGCGGCGTGCACGAAGTCGGAGCCCGGTTTGCCCCGGGTGCGCACCTCGCGTGCACCTTCGCCAGGGTGGGCACCTCGGTGCGCACACCTTCTCAATGTTTTCTTGCCTTTTCTGGAAATTGGTGAAGGCAGCGCATCAAAGGTGCGCACCTCGGTGTGCTCCGAGGTGCGAACCCGAGAGCGCTCCGAGGTGCCCACGAAGTCGAAAGTCGGGTTAATTGCATTGTTTTCCCCGGGTGCGCTCCGAGGTGCGCAACATCGGCGCGCACCAAGGAGGGCTCCGAAGTGTGCTCCAAGGTGCGCACGATGGCGTGCACCTCTGGTGCGCACGATTCGGAGCTCGGTTTGACCGGGGTGCGCACACCTTGGCTGGGTTGCGCACCTTTTGTGCGCTCCAAGGTGCGCACGAAGTCGGAGCTCGGTTTGCCCCGGGTGCGCACCTTCGCCAGGGTGCGCACCTTGATGCGCACGCCTTGGCTGGGCTGCGCACCTTGGTGGGCGCCATGGTGCGCACCTTTCGTGCGCTCCAAGGTGCGCACGAAGTCGGAGCTCGGTTTGCCCCGGGTGCGCACCTTGGTGGGCGCCATGGTGCACTCCGAGGTGCCCAAGATTGGTGCGCACCAAGGAGCGCTCCGAAGTGCGCTCCAAGGTGCGCGCGAAGTCGAAAGTTGGGTTAATTGTCCGGTTTGCCTCGGGTGCGCACCTTGCGTGCACCTTCGCCAGGGTGGGCGCCTTGGTGCGCACACCTTGGCTGGGCTGCGCACACCTTGGCACCCGCGTTTCCTTCATTTTAAATTTTTTTTTTTTACAATCTCTCAAGTGGGAAATTCTATAATCTCAACTTTTTTTGCCTTTTCAGGAAACTTTTGAATGGAGCGCATCATTGGTGCGCTCCGAAGTGTGCTCCAAAGCTCTCTCCAGCTGCGTGCACCTGCCCCGGCCGCGCACCCGGCCCCGCCCAGCTTCGCTCACCTGTCCCGGGCGTCTGGTGCGGAACCTTAGAGTAAGAAACATCACCGTGCACCTTGGCCAACGTGCGCGACTCGACCGAGCGCGCACTGGCCGAGGTGCACACCGATTTCACCTGGGTGCGCGCGCAGCACCTCGGGCGCACCGGGGTGCGCGCACAACGCCCGGGTTGCACCGTGGCCTGTGTGCTCGGGGCGCCTCGGGTGCGCGCTCGGTGTCGCCCCCGCGCGCGCGGTAGTGCGGGCAGCGCACCCCGGCCCGGCCCGGCCCCGACGAGAACGCAAACGGGCAAAAGGTTTATTCAAATAGCATTGCGACGCCCGGCGAAAAACTAAAAAAGGGTGCAACACCGGGACTTCCCGGGAGGTCACCCATCCCAGTACTACTCCGGCCCAAGCGCGCTTAACTGCGGAGTTCTGATGGGATCCGGTGCACTAACGCTGGTATGATCGCACCCGTTATGAGCTTGTCGCAGTGTGTACTTAGCAAACCGCGACCCACGTGCGAATCCACCCCGGCCACCCACCCCCGTCGAGGTGCACACCCTCCCTCGCGAAGTGCGCCCCGTTCGCCAAGTGTGAGCCCTGCCCGGGTGCGCGCACCTTGCTAGGGCGTCGGGTGTGCACCCGGCCCGGCCTACGTGCGTGCACCTGGAGGGGGCGTCGTGTGCGTGCAGTGTCCCGTCTGCAACGCGGTGCCCACACACCACCTCGGGCGCAACGACCTGCGCTCACATGTGGGCCGAGTGCACCTTGGTGCATGTTCGGGGCGCCTCGGGTGCACGCTCGATCTTGCCCCGGTGCACCAAGGCGCTCGGTTTGCCCCGGGTGCGCACTTGGTGCAAGGTGGGCACCCAAAATAGGGATCAAGCACCAAAACACAAGTTTCGGGATGCAAAATGGGACCCAAGGACCACAAATGCGTTCCAAGACCCATGATGGGTCCACGAGAACAAAAATGTGTTCCGAGACTTAATAAACAAATATTGGGTTTTAGGAGAAGAAACATGCTCTGATGCCCAAAACGAGAATCGACCCCGAAAAGGCCACAGGCCAAAAGTGGGATGCGAGACAAAAAAAAATGGGACCCGAGGACCAAAATTGGGTTCCCAGGTCGAAGACAGGGCAACCGGACAAGAAACGACCTCTAAGGCTCGAAATGAGTCCCGACGACTAAAACTTGACAAGAAGCACCCATCAGGCACCCAACTCGACACCCATGGGATGCCGACCCACCCGGGCTTCCACCTAGCACACCTTGGCACCCACCCACCCTCGCACCCAACCTCGCACCCAACTTAGCACCTTTGAACCCACATTGGCACTCACCCTGACCCTGGCACCTTGGAACCCACATTGGCACTCACCTTGACCCTGGCACCCACCTTTGCACTCACCTTGGGACCCACCCTGGCTCCCACCTCGGCACCCACCCAGACACCCACCTTGGTTCCTTGGCACCCACCTTGGATCCTTGGCACCCACCCCGACACCCACCTTGGCACGCAACTTGGCTACTTGCCACCCACCTTGGCTCCTTGACGCCCACCCCGACAACCACCCCGTGACCTACCCTGGCTAGGGTTGGTGCACACCCACCCTGGTGCCCACCTTGGCACCCACCCTATGACCCACCTTGGCACGCACCTTAGTACCCACCCCGTTACCCACCCTAGGACCCACCCCGTGACCCACCTTGGCCAGGGTGGGTGCACCCACCCTGGTGCCCACCTTGGCACCCACCCATCCTAGCACCCAGCCTGTGACCGGGCTTGGAACCCAACCTTGCACCCGCACCCGTCTTGGCCAGTGTGGGTGCGCACCCATCCTGGCACCCACGTTGTGACACACCCTTTAACCCACGCACCCTAGCACCCACGTTGGCACCCACCTTGGAACCCAACCTAGCAACTTGGCACCCACCCCGTGACCCACCTTGGCATCCACCATAGCAGTCGCCGACTTGGCACCCACCTCGGCACCCACCTTGACACTTGTGGACCCACCTTGCCACTCACCCTAGCATCGACCCATCCTAGCACCCACCCTGGCACCTTTGCACCCTAGCACTCACCCATCCTAGCACCTAACCTGTGACCCACCTTGACACTCACCCTCGCACCCACCTTGGAACCCAACCTAGCACCCACCCACCCTGACACCAACCCTAGCACCTACCCACCCTTGCACCCACCCTGTGACCCATCTTGGCACCCACCCATCCTACCACTCAACCTATCACCCACCTTCTCACCCACCTTGGCATCCACCTTAGCACCCACCCACACTGGCACCTTGGCACCCACCTCGGGCAAGGTGGGTGCACACCCACCCTGGCACCCAATTTAGAACCCACCGAGCATGTTACCCACCTTGGCACCCACATTGCAGCCCACCCTAGTACCCACCCTATGACCCACATTGGCATCCACACCCTAGCACCCAGGCACCTCGACACCCGCCTTGACACCCACCCTAGCACTGAACCTGTGACCCACCTTGGAACTCACCCTAGAACCCACCCACCCTGTGAACCACCTTGGCATCCACCTTAGCACCCACCCACCTTGGCACCCACTCTAGCACTCACCCATCCTAACACCCAACTTGTTACCCACCTTGGCACCCGCCCTCGCGTCCACCTTGAAACCCACCCTAGCACCCACCCACGCAGGAGCCCACCTTGGCACCCAACCTAACACCCACGCATCCTGGCACCCAACTTGTGACCCACCTTGGAACCCACCCTAGTACCCACCTTTGAACCCACTATATCACCAACCCACCTTGGCACCCACCCTATGACCCTCTTTGGAATCCACCCTAGCACGCACCCACCCTGGCACCCACCATGGAGCGCACCCTAGCACCCACCCACCTCGGCACGCACCTCAACACCCACCTTGGTGTGCGCACTGCGCCAACCTCTCAAAGACCCTATGTGGTGCGCTCCAAAGTGTACACCTTTGGTGCGCTCCAAGGTGCGCACCTTTGGTGCACACCGAGGTGCACACCAAAGTGTGCACCGAGGTGAGCACCAAAGTGCACTCCAGGGTGCACACCAAGGCGTGCACCTTTGGTGCGGTCAATGCAAACGAATTCGGAAGTTGGGGTCGATGTCCTAATCGCTGCTGCAGACTACACGTATGAGAATCGGACAAATAGCTTTATATAGGGGAGGTGTTGCGTTTGATGGGTCGACTCCCCTGGTTGTGTGCACTGCACCAACTTCAAAGACCCTGTCTTGTTTAAGAAGTCAAAAGTTGGGGTGGATGTCCTAATCATTGCTGCAGTCTACGCATGTATGAGAATCAGACAAATAGCTTATATAGGGGAGGTGTTGCATTCGGTGGGTTGACTCCCCTGGTTGTGCGCACTGCGCCAACCTCAAAGACCCCGCATAGCAGAAGAAGTCGGAAGTCGGATTTTGGTGAGCACCAAGGCGTGCACCTTTGGTGCGGTCAACGCAGACGAATTCAGAAGTTGGGGTGGATGTCCTAATCGTTGTTGCAGGCTACACATGTATGAGAATCAGACAAATAGCTTATATAGGGGAGGTGTTGGGTTTGATGGGTCAACTCCCTTGGTTGTGCGCATTACGCCAACCTCAAAGACCTTGTTTTCGTTAAGAAGTCAAAAGTTGGGGTCAATGTCCTAATGGCTCCTGCAGGCTACACATGTATGAGAATCGGACAAATAGCTTATATAGGGGAGGTGTTGGGTTTGATGGGTCGACTCCCCTGGTTGTGCGCATTACGTCAACCTCAAAGACCTTGTTTTCGTTAAGAAGTCAAAAGTTGGGGTCGATGTCCTAATTGCTCCTGTAGACTACACATGTATGAGAATCAGACAAATAGCTTATATAGGGGAGGTGTTGGGTTTGATGGGTTGACTCCCCTAGTTGTTCGCATTACACCAACCTCAAAGACCTTGTTTTCGTTTAGAAGCCGAAAGTTGGGGTCGATGTCCTAATTGCTCCTGCAGGCTACGCATGTATGAGAATCAGACAAATAGCTTATATAGGGGAGGTGTTGGGTTTGATGGGTCGACTCCCCTGGTTGTGCGCATTGCGCCAACCTCAAAGACCCTGCATTGCGGATGAAGTCGAAAGTCAGAGTTTGGTGTGCTACAAGGTGTGGTCGAAGGTGCTCACCTAGGTGTGCACCTTTGGAGCACAGGAAAAGTGCCCTCCAAAAGTGCGCACCTTTGGAGTGCACAAAAGTGCCCTCCAAAAGTGCGCACCTTTGGAGCGCAGAAAAGTGCCCTCCAAAAAGTGCCCTCCAAAAGTGCGCACCTTTGGAGCGCAGAAAAGTGCCCTCCAAAAAGTGCCCTCCAAAAGTGCGCACCTTTGGAGCGCAGAAAAGTGCCCTCCAAAAAGTGCCCTCCAAAAGTGCGCACCTTTGGAGCGCAGAAAAGTGCCCTCCAAAAAGTGCCCTCCAAAAGTGCGCACCTTTGGAGCGCAGAAAAGTGCCCTCCAAAAAGTGCCCTCCAAAAGTGCGCACCTTTGGAGCGCAGAAAAGTGCCCTCCAAAAAGTGCCCTCCAAAAGTGCGCACCTTTGGAGCGCAGAAAAGTGCCCTCCAAAAAGTGCCCTCCAAAAGTGCGCACCTTTGGAGCGCAGAAAAGTGCCCTCCAAAAAGTGCCCTCCAAAAGTGCGCACCTTTGGAGCGCAGAAAAGTGCCCTCCAAAAGTGCGCACCTTTGGAGCGCACAAAAGTGCCCTCCAAAAGTGCGCACTTTTGGTGCGCACCAAGGCGCTGGTTCGGTCGTTGCAGGCGAGTTCGGAAGTTGGGGTCGATGTCCTGAGCGGAGGTGCAAACTACACAGGTGTCGGAATCGGACAAATAGCTTATATAGGGGAGGTGTATGCTTCGATGGGTCGACTCCCCAGGTTGAGCGCACCGCGCCAACCTCAAAGACCCTACGGTATGGATGAAGTCGGAAGTTGGGTCCGATGACCGATTCGATTAGTAGGTATGCTCATGAGGTCGGAATTTGGGTCCGATGACCTGCCATGTGCAGGAAGGCGAATGTTGACACTGTGCGTTGCAAGGTGCACACCAAGGCGCTGGTGCGGTCTTTTTAGTCGAGTTCGGAAGTTGGGGTCGATGTCCTGATCGGAGGTGCAAGCTACACAGGTGTGGGAATCGGACAAATAGCTTATATAGGGGAGGTGTATGCTTCGTTGGGTCGACTCCCCGGGTTGAGCGCACCGCGCCAACCTCAAAGACCCTACGGTATGGATGAAGTCGGAAGTTGGGTCCGATGACCGATTCGATATGTAGGCATACTCGCGAGGTCGGAATTTGGGTCCGATGACCTGCCACGTGCAGGAAGGCGAATGTTGGCACTGTGCGTTGCAAGGTGCGCACCAAGGCGCTGGTTCGGTCGTTGGAGGCGAGTTCGGAAGTTGGGGTCGATGTCTTGATCGGAGGTGCAAACTACACAGGTGTGGGAATCGGACAAATAGCTTATATAGGGGAGGTGTATGCTTCGTTGGGTCGACTCCCCGGGTTGAGCGCACCGCGCCAACCTCAAAGACCCTACGGTATGGATGAAGTCGGAAGTTGGGTCCGATGACCGATTCGATATGTAGGCATACTCGCGAGGTCGGAATTTGGGTCCGATGACCTGCCATGTGCAGGAAGGCGAATGTTGGGACTGTGCGTCGCAAGGTGCGCACCAAGGCGCTGGTGCCGTCGTTGCAGTCGAGTTCGGAAGTTGGGGTCGATGTCCTGGTCAGAGGTGCAAACTACACAGGTGTGGGAATCGGACAAATAGCTTATATAGGGGAGGTGTATGCTTCGATGGGTCGACTCCCTGGGTTGAGCGCACCGCGCCAACCTCAAAGACCCTACAGTATGGATGAAGTCGGAAGTTGGGTCCGATGACCGATTCGATACGTAGGCATATTGGCGAGGTCTGAATTTGTGTCCGATGACCTGCCATGCGCAGGAAGGCGGAATTTGGGTCCGATGACCGAGTTGATGGCGTGCCATGCGCAGAAAGGCGGAATTTGGGTCCGATGACCGAGTTGATGTTGATGGCCCGCCATGCACAGGAAGGCGGAATTTGGGTCCGATGACCGATTTGAAGGCGTGCCATACGCAAAAAGGCGGAGTTTGGGTCCGATGACCGAGTTGATATTGATGGCCCGCCATGCGCAGGAAGGCGGAATTTGGGTCCGATGACCTGACATACGCATGGAGTCCGACTCGGGGGCCGATGTTCGATTCGATGACTTGCATTGTGGGTAAAGTCGGAAGTTGTGGTCTTTGACCCGATTCGATGACCAGACTTCGGCTGCTTGAGAATCGGACAAATAACTTATATAGGGGAGGTAGTGTTCTCGAGCATCCTCCCCCCGTGCCCGTTTATGTCGATTGATGCTGGTGCTCGACTGGTTGGAGCGCTCGGATGCAAAAATCTTGCACCAGGATTTATCGATTGTGATGGACACGGCAAGTCTCCTGATTGCTATGCAGGAGCTCATCGTGAATCTCTATGCGGCCTTGGTATGGACTCGACCTGCGGAATGGTTCGGCAATGGTAGTCGCTCCAACACGTCCTTGCAATGGCCACAGAGGTGATTCGACTAGAGCTCCAGTCTAGCTTTTGGGTTGCTTGGCGGACTGGTATAGCCGCGATCGAGTTCCGGCCATGAACGTTTTAGATAGCTCTTGGGCTTTCTGGGACGGAAGTCGGAAGTTTGGGCTGTTGTCCGATTTGATGACCATTCTTCGGATGTGTGAGAATCGGACAAATAACTTATATAGGGGACTGTGTTGTCTCACGCAGCCCCCTCCGTGCCCCTCTATCTCGACCGATGTTGGTGCTTGAAAGGGTTGGGATCGCTCGGATTTATAAACGTGCACCACCATTTGTCGAGTGTGAGGGACGCGGCAGGTCTCCTAAATGCTATGCGGGCGCTCTCTGAGAATCTCTATCCGGCCTCGACACAGACTAGTCTTGCTGAATGGTTTGGCACTGGTAGTCGATCCAACACGTCGTTGTTGTGGCCGCCTAGGCGATTCGATTCGAGCCCCCGTCTAGCTTTTGGGTTGCTTGGCGGATTTTGCCCTATCCGCAAGTGAGCTCGGTCCCTAAACGTTCGAGAAACCCGATTGCTATGCGCCGACTCTCTTTCTTGCGAGCCTCCATCTAGCTTTTGGGTCTCTACGGAACGGAAGTCGGAATCTGGGACCGTTGTTTGATTCGACGAGGCAGACTACGGTTGTGCGAGAATCGGACAAATAACTTATATAGGGGAGGTGTTGACTGGAGCATTCTCCCCCGTGCCCCTCTAACTCGACCAATGCTGGCGCTCGAACGGTGGTAGCGCTCGGATTTTCATTGAGCGCCAGCATTGGTCGATTTAGAGGGGCATGCGAGATTCCCGAATGCTATGCGAGGGCTCTAACGGAAATGTCTATTGGTTTCGGTATGGATGCAATTGCGAGTGGTTCGGCAAAGGTAGTCGTTCCGATGCGTCCATGTCGTGGCCAAATCGATAATTCGATTTGAGCCCTCGTATAGCATTTGGGTCTCTCGATGTGATTCCGCATTCCAGTCCCTTTGGGCACTGCTTGAGCCGCATCCCAGGGGGTTCCCTTCCCAATAATCTGCCTCGCAACCCGATTGCTATGCGGTGAGGCTCCTCGGCCGCCTCGGAACTATCTGTGTATCAGACGCATCGCGGGATAAGGGGTTGGCAACGGTAGTCGCCCCAAGCGCGTCCGATGCTTGGACCATTCCGAGGCGGCCCTGAAGCCTCTTCCGTCTAGCCGTTGGGTCCTTCTCGCCGCATCCCTCGCCTCGCACCCCGATTGCTATGCGGTGAGGCTCCTCGGCCAGCCTCGGAACTATCTGTGTATCGGACGCGTCGCGGGATAAGGGGTTGTCACTGGTAGTCGCCCCAAGCGCGTCCGATGCTTGGACCATTCCGAGGCGGCCCTGAAGCCTCTTCCGTCTAGCCGTTGGGTCCTTCTCGCCGCATCCCTCGCCTCGCACCCCGATTGCTATGCGGTGAGGCTCCTCGGCCGCCTCGGAACTATCTGTGTATCGGACGCGTCGCGGGATAAGGGGTTGTCATTGGTAGTCGCCCCAAGCGCGTCCGATGCTTGGACCATTCCGAGGCGGCCCTGAAGCCTCTTCCGTCTAGCCGTTGGGTCCTTCTCGCCGCATCCCTCGCCTCGCACCCCGATTGCTATGCGGTGAGGCTCCTCGGCCGCCTCGGAACTATCTGTGTATCGGACGCGTCGCGGGATAAGGGGTTGTCACTGGTAGTCGCCCCAAGCGCGTCCGATGCTTGGACCATTCCGAGGCGGCCCTGAAGCCTCTTCCGTCTAGCCGTTGGGTCCTTCTCGCCGCATCCCTCGCCTCGCACCCCGATTGCTATGCGGTGAGGCTCCTCGGCCGCCTCGGAACTATCTGTGTATCGGACGCGTCGCGGGATAAGGGGTTGTCACTGGTAGTCGCCCCAAGCGCGTTCGATGCTTGGACCATTCCGAGGCGGCCCTGAAGCCTCTTCCGTCTAGCCGTTGGGTCCTTCTCGCCGCATCCCTCGCCTCGCACCCCGATTGCTATGCGGTGAGGCTCCTCGGCCGCCTTGGAACTATCTGTGTATCGGACGCGTCGCGGGATAAGGGGTTGTCACTGGTAGTCGCCCCAAGCGCGTCCGATGCTTGGACCATTCCGAGGCGGACCCGAAGCCTCTTCCGTCTAGCCGTTGGGTCCTTCTCGCCGCATCCTTCGCCTCGCACCCCGATTGCTATGCGGTGAGGCTCCTCGGCCGCCTCGGAACTATCTGTGTATCGGACGCGTCGCGGGATAAGGGGTTGTCACTGGTAGTCGCCCCAAGCGCGTCCGATGCTTGGACCATTCCGAGGCGGACCCGAAGCCTCTTCCGTCTAGCCGTTGGGTCCTTCTCGCCGCATCCCTCGCCTCGCACCCCGATTGCTATGCGGTGAGGCTCCTCGGCCGCCTTGGAACTATCTGTGTATCGGACGCGTCGCGGGATAAGGGGTTGTCACTGGTAGTCGCCCCAAGCGCGTCCGATGCTTGGACCATTCCGAGGCGGACCCGAAGCCTCTTCCGTCTAGCCGTTGGGTCCTTCTCGCCGCATCCCTCGCCTCGCACCCCGATTGCTATGCGGTGAGGCTCCTCGGCCGCCTTGGAACTATCTGTGTATCGGACGCGTCGCGGGATAAGGGGTTGTCACTGGTAGTCGCCCCAAGCGCGTCCGATGCTTGGACCATTCCGAGGCGGACCCGAAGCCTCTTCCGTCTAGCCGTTGGGTCCTTCTCGCCGCATCCCTCGCCTCGCACCCCGATTGCTATGCGGTGAGGCTCCTCGGCCGCCTTGGAACTATCTGTGTATCGGACGCGTCGCGGGATAAGGGGTTGTCACTGGTAGTCGCCCCAAGCGCGTCCGATGCTTGGACCATTCCGAGGCGGCCCCGAAGCCTCTTCCGTGTAGCCGTTGGGTCCTTCTCGCCGCATCCCTCGCCTCGCACCCCGATTGCTATGCGGTGAGGCTCCTCGGCCGCCTTGGAACTATCTGTGTATCGGACGCGTCGCGGGATAAGGGGTTGTCACTGGTAGTCGCCCCAAGCGCGTCCGATGCTTGGACCATTCCGAGGCGGCCCCGAAGCCTCTTCCGTGTAGCCGTTGGGTCCTTCTCGCCGCATCCCTCGCCTCGCACCCCGATTGCTATGCGGTGAGGCTCCTCGGCCGCCTTGGAACTATCTGTGTATCGGACGCGTCGCGGGATAAGGGGTTGTCACTGGTAGTCGCCCCAAGCGCGTCCGATGCTTGGACCATTCCGAGGCGGACCTGAAGCCTCTTCCCTCTAGCCGTTGGGGCTTTCTCGCCGCATCCCTCGCCTCGCACCCCGATTGCTATGCTGTGAGGCTCCTCGGCCGCCTTGGAACTATCTGTGTATCGGACGCATCGCGGGATAAGGGGTTGGCAGTGGTAGTCGCCCCAAGCGCATCCGATGCTTGGACCATTCCGAGGCGGCCCTGCAGCCTCTTCCGTCTAGCCGTTGGGGCCATCTCACCGCATCCCCCACCTCGCACCACGATTGCTATGCGGTGAGGCTCCTTGGCCGCCTCGGAACTATCTGTGTATCGGACGCATCGCGGGATAAGGGGTTGTCACTGGTAGTCGCCCCAAGCGCGTCCGATGCTTGGACTATTCCGAGGCGGCCCTGCAGCCTCTTCCGTCTAGCCGTTGGGGCCATCTCGCTGCATCCCCCACCTCCTCGGCCGCCTCGGAACTATCTGTGTATCGGACGCATCGCGGGATAAGGGGTTGGCAGTGGTAGTCGCCCCAAGCGCGTCCGATGCTTGGACTATTCCGAGGCAGCCCTGCAGCCTCTTCCGTCTAGCCTTTGGGGCCATCTCGCCGCATCCCTCGCCTCGCACCCCGATTGCTATGCGGTGAGGCTCCTCGGCCGCCTGGGAACTATCTTCGTATCGGACGCATCGCGGGATAAGGGGTTGTCACTGGTAGTCGCCCCAAGCGCGTCCGATGCTTGGACTATTCCGAGGCGGCCCTGTGGCCTCTTCCGTCTAGCCGTTGGGGCCATCTCGCCGCATCCCCCACCTCGCACCCCGATTGCTATGCGGTGAGGCTCTTCGGCCGCCTTGGAACTATCTTCGTATCGGACGCATCGCGGGATAAGGGGTTGTCACTGGTAGTGGCCCCAAGCGCGTCCGATGCTTGGACTATTCCGAGGCGGCCCTGCAGCCTCTTCCGTCTAGCCGTTGGGGCCATCTCGCCGCATCCCCCACCTCGCACCCCGATTGCTATGCGGTGAGGCTCCTCGGCCGCCTTGGAACTATCTTCGTATCGGACGCATCGCGGGATAAGGGGTTGTCACTGGTAGTCGCCCCAAGCGCGTCCGATGCTTGGACTATTCCGACGCGGCCCTGTGGCCTCTTCCGTCTAGCCGTTGGGGCCATCTCGCCGCATCCCCCACCTCGCACCCCGATTGCTATGCGGTGAGGCTCCTCGGCCGCCTTGGAACCATCTTCGTATCGGACGCATCGCGGGATAGGGGGCTGTCACTGGTAGTCGCCCCAAGCGTGTCCGATGCTTGGACCATTCCTAGGCGGCCCTGAAGCCTCTTCCGTCTAGCCGTTGGGGCCTTCCCGCCCCATCCCTCGCCTCGCACCCCCGATTGCTATGCGGTGAGGCTCCTCGGCCGCCTTGGAACCATCTGTGTATCGGACGCATCGCGGGATAAGGGGTTGGCACTGGCAGTCGCCCCAAGCGCGTCCGATGCTTGGACCATTCCGAGGTGGCCCTGAAGCCTCTTCCGTCTAGCCGTTGGGGCCTTCCCGCCCCATCCCTCGCCTCGCACCCCGATTGATATGCGGTGAGGCTCCTCGGCCGCCTTGGAACTATCTGTGTATCGGACGCATCGCGGGATAAGGGGTTGGCACTGGTAGTCGTCCCAATCGCATCCGATGCTTGGACCATTCCGAGGCGGCCCTGCAGCCTCTTCCGTTTAGCCGTCGGGGCCTTCCCGCCGCATCCGTCGCCTCGCATCCCGATTCCTATGCGGTGAGTCTTCTCGGCCGCCGCGGAACTATACCTGTTATTGCTACTGCATCCTTCGGCTGGTAACCTCCTCTGCCGCCTTGGAACGTTCTCTTTGTCGGACGCGTCGCGGGATAAGGGGTTGGCACTGGTAGTCGCCCCAAGCGCGCCCGATGCATAGACCGCTCCGAGTCGACCTTGCTTTCAGCCTCTCACATGCATAGACCTCTCTGAGTCGACCCTGCAGCCTCTCACGTTTAGCCTTTGGAATCTCGCCTCACAACATGATTGCTATCCTTGATGCATCCCTTGCCTCGAGCCCTGATTGCTTTCTTGGCTGCATCCCTCCTCTCCTCACAGCCCGGTTGTCATCACTGCTTCATCCGTCGCTTCATGCATTCTGGCTGCT